>NC_081310.1:138924146-139232812 GCF_026419965.1 Kogia breviceps | reverse complement strand
TTTTCCCTTATTTGACAGTCTGTCAAATCCTGTCTTGTCCAAATTGCAAATTCTTACCTATCAGAGGCTGGAGAGCCTAAGGTTAAGATTATATACTCTAGAACCCTACTAACTAACTGGATTCAAATATTAATGTTGCCACTATTTGTGTGACGTGGGGCCAGGTTTTTTTTTTTTTTTTCCTTTCACTTTGTTCATCTATCATATAGTGTCATTTTTGCATTAAAGTAATTAATAAATGATATTATGTTTCTTAAAATTCCAGCTCCTGCATGATGCTTTCTGTTTCTGTAAAATTATTGCTCATTTCTTTGTCTCCACTTAACATACATGTAGTAGATACTAAATAAAAGTAATTGAATAAAGGAATGCAGGTGTGGTTTTTTGATAGTGTAAGCATTGCATATCTTGAGGTTTCATATTCTTCTGAAACCACTGAAATAAGTATGTAATCTGGATTATCCCTCTAATAGCTTAGAAATTGTATAACATATCATACCATTTATATATTTATACACATACACAAATACAATAAAATAGTGAACAAAATTATCTGTTGAACTTCTAAAAGCAGCTAAAGAATTATAATCCAGGTAGTTCCTTCACTCTCTCTATATATTTTTTAGCAAAAAATGAGTCCAGGTCTCAAGAAAAAAGCTTTTCTTAAAAATAAGAAATATTAGATTTATTGCCTGAAATGTTTTCCTATGGAAATGTTTTTCATAGTCAAAAGTAAGAAAGTAATATCCTTCAACTAACAGAAGTAAAATTATACAGAGGAAACAATTCTGAACTGGTCAAAATCTCATTAAAATTGCACGAGGAGAATTATGTATGTCCCTTTCACAATCTTTCTTTATAGCAGAATATCAAGTAATCCATGATTTGAGAGCAAACTTTAGTTTTATCCTAGACCTACTTGACCTTGTAAGTGTTTCTTGATTTTAAAGGATGACATTTAATTAAAACTGCCTTGCTGAAGTAAGGTAATTATTGGTGCAGATAAAAGAGATTTACAGAAACCGAAGGCAGTGGATTGGCTAGAGGAACACGGATTTATCTTAACATCATGATGTATCATTTATAAATTGTGATATACTATCTAGCTTTGTATCATTTAAAAGCACATCGAACTTGCTGGTTGAAGTAGCACACACAATTGTGGAAAAGGCATTTTAATTAAGCCAAAGTCAAACAGACTTCAAGAATTTTCTACCTTTATTTGTAATGCTGTGTATAAAATTATTCAAGCATTACACTGAAGAATGAGAACTCAGGGAGTATGAAATCAGACCAAAGTCTGTCCCCTTAATAGATGATATCTTTCCTTCCTCATAGTTTGCTGCTTTTCAATGAGTGACATTTAGTAATATGTATGAGTAGTTGCTGAGTTTACTGCTCATTACCTCTTTAAAAATCCAAGGAAGTTGTAAGTACATTTTGATCCTTTAATGATAAAACAATTTTCATTATAAAGGTTAAAACAAAATAAGTGATTTTTATTTGTAATTTAAAAGCTTAGTTGTGGATTCTTTGTGATACCAAAATACTTACGATTAACCTTTCATTTATATTTGTACAGACTGTCAAAAAAAAAAATGAAAGGACTAAAAAAGGCAATCTATTCCTTTTATACAAAAAACAATCCTTTTAGAATTCCTTACAAGATAATACTTTAGCAGCAAAAATTCTCTTAATAAAAATTACATCTGATTTATTTCCCCAGAAGGGTATAAGAGATATTTTCCATACAAATATTCATAATTAAATATATTATGGAAAATCATGTATACATATCCACTCTATAAGTTTAACGTATGAAATACAAGATTATTATTATTATTATCATTTTCCAGCTTGATAATCATCTGAAATTATGTACAAAATTATTTAAAACAGTTTTGCCTTGTGTATATAAACTATACGTTTGGTGACTAATGTCAGTTCAAAGAAAAATATTGTTAACATCAAATTTTTTTACCAACTTTTACTCTAATTGACATTGTTTGATTGGTATTCACTTTAGTCTATCTTAACAGATTCTACATGTTAACATAGTACTTCATAATCATTTATTGTTGAGCCCAAGATAGCAGATGTTTAGCATATTGTGTTCTGAATTGGTACCAAGGTGTAATTTCCTGGTCCTTGAGGTATTGAATGGATGCTTTCAGAACCCTAATGACTAAGGTGATAAATCTGTGTAAAATAACATTAGCTAATTGTACGTTTTCTTATTTTAATAAAATATGATGTATCAGTTTGCCTACATAGATCCTGGCTTATAATTATCATTCAACTTGATTTCTATAATCTGTAAATCAGAAGAGGAGCATACATTATTAGAGTGAAACTTTGGGGATTCATGCCGTAGTCACATCATAGTGTTCATCTCATATAGGATAAGCCACTGATTTTATTTCATGACTCTGGAAGGCATAACTTTGATTCCTAGAAAGGTGGCACTGAATATTAAAATAGCTTTCATTTCGTGTTATAAATATGACCATGACAATAAGGATGATGCTAAAGATCACATTGTAAGCTGCTCATGAGAAATAATAAGCCTTGTTACTGTGATGTCCAAATTAAAATTAAAGAAGGAAGGCAGGATCCAAAATTTAAGGTAAAATCTATCTCTTATCTTAAATATATTATATATGGGTAAAGGACAGCTGAAAAAGAAAAACTGCATAATAAGGAATGCATGGTATTCAAGCTGATCCTCACCCACTTTATTCATCGTAAAACATAAGGCACAATATGAAATATTTCACCTAGAAAATTCCTTTACAAATATTGATTTAATGACTACTGTGTGCCAAGGAATTCAACTTCAGTTTCTCAAACTGTTAACCATATTCATATTCCAAACAACTTTTGGCAACAATATTGTCCCTTCTTGATTCCACCAAAGAAGAAAAAGAAGTAACGCATAGGAAGCAAAACTTAAATTACCCTTATAATTTTTGGTCATCCTTAATTTTCTTGTTTTTGTTTTGAATTAATATTTGAAATACATATTTACATATATTTTTAAAGTCTTTCAATGGAAAAAACCTTACTTTTCTTGTTAAAAGAGTAAACCGAGACTCAAATAGATTACAAGAATAAACTAATATCATATAGAAGATTTTTATACCCCACCTTTTTTTTTCATAAAACATTTCTGGAAGCACACTGTAAAATGAGAGAAAGGTGATGGAACAGTAGGTTAAAAAGAGATCAGAGGAATAGGAATATGTTTTAGATTAGAGAATAGTTGTGAAAACTCACTCCTCAACTAAAACCAAAAATCACTGAGAAGGAAAAGAGAGAAGATGCAGTAGAAAGAGGAGGTGTTAGAGCCTGATCCTAAAGAAAGAGATGGGCTCAAAGAAACTCCTTTGATTGAACATGTCCTCCTTAGAAATATCAGTCGAGAGAAGGAAAAGAAAGGAAAGAGTCATATCCATCTAGAATAAAGGAAAATTGAGAGCATATACAGTGAAAAGAAAATGATTATATCTACAATTAAAAGACTGAGCTACCTACAGAGATTAAGGTGTTCAGGTACTATAGAAGAATGAAATAATAGGGGAATCAACTAGGAGTATTAAAACTACTGCTGGGCTTCCCTGGTGGCGCAGTGGTTGGGAGTCCGCCTGCCGATGCAGGAGACACGGGTTCGTGCCCTGGTCCGGGAAGATCCCGCATGCCGCGGAGCAACTAGGCCCGTGAGCCATGGCCGCTGAGCCTGTGCGTCCGGAGCCTGTGCTCCGCGACGGGAGAGGCCACAACAGTGAGAGGCCCGCATACCACAAAAAAAAAAAAAAAAAAAAAAAAAAAAAAAAAAAAAAAAAAAAAAAACTACTGCTAAGTAACATGAATGTCAATTGAGATTTGATATCTAACTTTTCAGTAAAATGCATAGATGTCTTCTACTAATTTATTTCTTCAGGAAAAAAACCCAAACACTGAAATAGAATACGGTCCCCCAAAATGGACCATGATGCCAAACAAATGACTCTCTTTTTTTAAACATTTTTATTGGAATATAATTGCTTTACAATGGTGTGTTAGTTTCTGCTTTATAACAAAGTGAATCAGCTATACATATACATATATCCGCATATTTCCTCCCTCTTGCGTCTCCCTCCCACTCTCCCTATTCCACCCCTCTAGGTTTTCACAAAGCACCAAGCTGATCTCCCTGTGCTATGTGACCGCTTCCCACTAGCTATCTGTTTTACATTTGGTAGTGTATGTATGCCCATGTCACTCTCTCACTTCATCCCAGCTTACCCTCCTACCTCCCTGTGTCTTCAAGTCCATTCTCTATGTCTATGTCTTTATTCCTGTCCTGCCCCTAGGTTCTTCAGAACCTTTTATTTTATTTTTCTTTTAGATTCCATATATATATATTAGTATATGGTATTTATTTTTCTCTTTCTGACTTACTTAACACTGTATGACAGTTTCTAGGTCCCTCCACCTCACTGCAAATAACTCAATTTCATTTTTTTATGGCTAATATTCCATTGTATATATGTGCCATATCTTCTTTATTCATTCATCTGTCAAAGGACACTTAGGTTGAGTCCATGTCCTGGCTATTGTAAATAGCGCTGCAATGAACATTGTGGTACATGAATCTTTTTGAATTATGGTTTTCTCAAGGTATATTCCCAGTAGTGGGATTGCTGGGTCGTATGGTAGTTCTAATTTTAGTTTTTTAAGGAACCTCCATAGTGGCTGTATCAATTTACATTCCCACCAACAGTGCAAGAGGGTTCCCTTTTCTCCACACCCTCTCCAGCATTGTTGTTTGTAGATTTTTTGGTGATGGCCATTCTGACTGGTGTGAGGTGATATCTCATTGTAGTTTTGATTTGCATTTCTCTAATGATTAGTGATGTTGAGCATCCTTACATGTGTTTGTTGGCAATCTGTATATCTTCTTTGGAGAAATGTCTGTTTAGGTATTCTGCCCATTTTTGGATTGAGTTGATTTTTTTTTTTTTTTTTTTTTAATATTGAGCTGTATGAGCTGCTTGTATATTTTGGAGATTAATCCTTTGTCAGTTGCTTCGTTTGCAAAGATTTTCTCCCATTCTGAGGGTTGTCTTTTCATCTTGTTTATGGTTTCCTTTTCTGTGCCAAAGCTTTTAAATTTCATTTGGTCACATTTGTTTATTTTTGTTTTTATTTCCATTTCTCTAGGAGTTGGGTCAAAAAGGATCTTGCTGTGATTTATGTCATAGAGATATGCTGATGTTTTCCTCTAAGAGTTTTATAGTGTCTGGCCTTACATTTAGGTCTTTAATCCATTTTTGAGTTTATTTTTGTGTATGGTGTTAAAGAGTGTTCTAATTTCATTCTTTACATGTAGCTATTTCCTTAGCCTAACATGCTATTTACTCTTCAGACATTCAGTTAAATACTAATTCTTCTTTTCTTTTGTCTAGAGTATGATCCTATACCTTTATTTAGCACTTACTCTATTATTCAGGATATTAATTATTCAGCAAACCTCCCTTCCTTCTAAATTTTAAATAACTTGAGAGTTGAGTCTAAATTTCACATGTACTTTCATCTACCACCACCACCCCCATCAACCAGGTGTCATCATCATCACAATATACAACTATAGGAAGTGCTTAATATATGTTCAATGAAATGAGTTCATATTCATGAATTAGTTCACCTGTATTTCTACTTCCAGATCATCCATGTGTTAAAAATTATTAAATATAACTGGTGCTAGAGCTTGCTATACTATATATTGGTAATTCAACTGGGTTTTACAGAAAGGAAAGATTGGTGACTCTTGCTTTCCGACAAATAGTACAGATTTTTAAAATTAACTCTTTTTGCCCTGCTTTGATAATTCCCATGACTTTGGCCTATAAAAAGAGTGTTGAGACCAATGGCATTTGGAAAGTCAAAGCGTAGACTTTTATGAATTTGTATTTCCTTCTCCAGGGAGATGCTGTAGAACTTTTATTAGGTCTATGCCCTTAAGCCTCAAAGAGTTAGTAAAATCTAAATTCCTATTCCCTCTATGGACAAATATCACTATATAGTTATAGCCACTATAAATGAAAGTCTGTATAATTTACTTCATTTAGAAGTTATTCTTAAAAGTAATAGAAACCATATGACCATCCACTCCCTTATTCACTTATGGTAGCCAGATTTATGAAGTTGTAGGCTCATGATTGCCTACATTTTATGAGCAATTAGTGTTGAGGTGGGAGGAGACATGAGGAAACACCTTACTGACATACTGTTTTGAGCAAACACTACTTCTTTAATCTTCACAGAATTCTTTAAAGATAGAGAGGGCTTACCTTCTCCCTTTCTGTTGGAAAGGGAAAGATGGATTTAGAATTGATAGTTTCATAATCGCTTGGAGCTCTCTTGGCATATCATCAATTGCATGTATGTCAATTTTTACTATTTTTTATGCCTTATACTATAGTACATACTGAATGAGAAGATATTATTTATCATTAATCTGGTAGTTATAATACCCTGCATTTTAATTAGTAAAATTTTTGAACATCACATTGCATTACAGCAGGGTTTTATTGAATTACCTTGTTGGCGGGGGTGTCACACATACAGAAGTAGAATTGTCCCCCTACCCCAAATTTGGTTCAGATATCAAGACTGATGGTGCTACACACACACGTGCATGCAAACCAAGGGGATATGAAAAAGTCTATTACTCACCCAGTGAACCTTTCTGGGGAGAGCAGGGTGGGTCACAAGCAGGTCTGAAAATGGCTTGAGAAGCAGGGAAAGTAGACCAGCTTGGAGTTTTTATGATTGTTAAGGTTCGGACTGGGGTTACTGATCCTGCATTGCTTAAAATTTCTCCCCAAACCAAAGGGGGAAGAAAGCAGGCTTTCTTTTTTCAATTTGCTCAGACGTGAGGCAGAAGGTGAAGAGGGAGAGATGGCACTTTAAAGCCGTCAGTAGTTAAATACCAAGAATGCAGATAGAGTCCCATTTTACACATTAGGAAATTTTATGTAAAGCTCTGAGAGGTAACTAGTTCAAGATCACAAAACTATTAATTGTCAGAACCAGAACTCATATCAGAGGGCAGTTTCAAAGAACTTGCTTTTTCTACCATACCTACACTACCTTCCTCAGAAGAAAGTGACAGGATTAAAAATTAATAAGTTGCTTGTATACTTCCACTTGAAAATGTTTCCTAAGACTTGCTGTGATTGCAATGGGCCTCTCACTGCCGTGGCCTATCCCGCTGTGCTCAGGACGCGCAGGCCCAGCGGTCATGGCTCACGGGCCCAGCCGCTCCGCGGCATGTGGGATCCTCCCGGACCTGGTCACGAACCCATGTTCCTTGCAACGGCAGGTGGACTCTCAAACACTGTGCCACCAGGGAAGCCCCTGCACTCCTTCTTATAGATACATTGCATCAGATCAGGACCAGCTTTTGGAAATCACTGTCATCTAAATAGCAGAATATTTTGAGATGTGACTGTAAAACTCTAGTACTCTAGTTCCTTCACCTGCTCAAATAAATAAAAAAATTCCTACCAGCTGTGCTGAATGTTATAACGGGGGGTAAAGCCTCTTTGTGAGGTCAATTTCACTTGTTCAGAAACAACAGGGGTTCAGGTTATAGAGTCAGCTTGGGTTCCAATGCCTGCTATTAGTTTTTGTCTAGCTTTTGACTCCTACTGCTTAGGTCCTTCTTCTGATTCTTGCCTGTATAAAACACTCATCTCTTACCTCCTGAAGCCTGACATTACAGCTTTTCCTTTATCTCCTATGTGCTCTAAAGTTGATGCTGGAGCATTAATCCTTCCAGGTCTCTGCTTTGTCACCCACACCCTATGCATCCTATCACAGTTCATATGGTATAATCTAGCCTTCATTTTATACCCTACCAGAAGCATCAAATGAATAATTATAGAGATCCTCTTACCTGAAATAGTGTCCATTGGAACCAAAAGACAGAAAACTCATTTTGGGATGCTAGATATTCTCCTCCCCAGCACTGGCCTGCTGATTCCTCAAAGGTTTTCTTATCAGAACAAAAAGTTTTTGTTTTTATTTTTCCTGGTATAGGGGACTGGTGCCTGTGTTCTGGTGGATGAGTCCAGATCTTGCCTTTTTTTTTTTTTTGCGGTACAGGGGCCTCTCACTGTTGTGGCCTCTCCCGTTGCGGAGCACAGGCTCCGGATGCGCAGGCTCAGCGGCCATGGCTCCGGGCCCAGCCGCTCCGCGGCATGTGGGATCTTCCCAGACCGGGGCACGAACCTGTGTTCCCCGCATCGGCAGGCGGACTCTCAACCACTGCGCCACCAGGGAAGCCCTCAATAAATTTTTTTTTTTTTAATGAAAAAAAAAAGCCAATTTCATAGATGAAAATAGAATATCTTATATTTGAAATTTTGGGGGGGCTTATTTGACACATGTATCAACATGAATGAATTACCTAGTCATATAAAGACAGATTCTTTATGTTGTATTATCATTGCTTATGTATTGCAGTAACCTGATAAATTCAGTGTGTATAGAATTCCAGAGAACCATCTAAGATTGATTGAGTAAACTTTTTGTGTCTTTGATAGGGGCCAGGAACAGTTCTAAGTTATTTATATTGCATGGATATATTGCATGGATATTTACTCATTTTGAAGTGCAGCATCAACACCCTTTGCATCTATCAATAGTCATCAATTTTGCTTTGTGAAACATCGTAGTTACACTAAACTCAGCTCATATGTTTTGGATGAAGTCCACCTCACTTCTGGTCACCAGAGTTGGAGCATGTGTCTTGGGAAAGCCAGTCAACACATTTCATTTTTCTTGCTATGATCATTTCTTCAGGGAGGGACATCAAAGCTAATGAGAACCAATCTTTTAAAAGGAAATCACACTCTTGTCCACTTGGTTTGTTTATGTTGTAAAGCTGAAGAAACCTGGGGCAACTGAGTAACATTTAGAAATGGCAGATATTCAAGAGAAGCAGACTGAGACGATTATGAACTTAGCCCCTCCCAAAGACACATCCAACCTTGTAGTGTTGAATTACATGAGTTTTGAAGATTATTCTTCCTTAAACTGTTTGTGTTCGATTTTCTGTTATTTATAGCAGAGACTTTTCATTGATAGAGTAATGAAAAACTTACAACCCTTCCCTCAGCTTTTTTATATCAGTTATTCATTTAGCTTGAGAAAACATAAGTTCTCAAGTCTTTCAACATGTCAGAGTCTCTAGGACGCTGGATACTGAGGTAACTTTGCTTCAGTGTAAACATAGTATACTGATGTGTCCCAGATTTTGTCATTTTAATTTTTGGAATTAAAGGTATTCCTATTGTTCTTGGAAAAACTTCTTTATGAACAGAGATTAAAATTCATGAATATTTTATGAAACACATGAATGGATCAGCTCTTTGTATATTTAGCAGAGTCAATTGCCTGTGTCATGGTGTAGTTCAAGGATTACAGGTGTCTAATACATCATAAGGGCAAAGCAAAAACATAACCCTTAATCACATTAATAAATTCCAGTTTTTAACTTCTCAACTTTCTTAGTTTCTAGGAAAATAATATAGGATTTAGGTAAACAAGTTTAATATGAACACAATCAGTGTGCCACCTATTATTTTCCCCAACTGTTTTATAATCTCAAAGTGGACAAAACTTACCATATTTTTCTTCTCTCAAGCACCATTATCCAGTTAAATAATGTCCAAGGGAGAAACCTGGATTTGTCTGATTCTACTTTTTATACCCACATTCAATTGTTCACCGTAGCTTATCACTGTAACCTAAATATCAACTACAGTTCTTTCTTCCTTTCCATCCGTAAATCTTTGGCTTTTTTTTTTTTTTTTTTTTTTGGTGGGACCAGTGGGGGACGGTGCTGGCTAATAACTTCATGTTTGGATTACTGAAGTAGATTGCATACTTTGTTTCCCTGATTCTACTGTCTCCCCGAATTACCCAATCTGTCTTAAATCTAGCACCACAGGGACAGAATAGTGATTTACTTAACACACAAATGTGGTCATACATTTGTTTTTTATTTTAAATTCTTTCGTGTGGTTAGAATCTTGGTTTTTTTTAATAACAATCATACTCAGAATTTATTTGAAACTCCTAATTTCACAGAATTTCCTTTGTCTCCTCACTCTTTCCTACCTGTGAAATTCATTTTACCATATCCACTCATCTACCCTTTCATCCAGCCATTTAACCATTATATAAGTTCCTGCTTTAATAATAGCACATTTGCTATACCTAATTCTCACATTAATCCTATTGTGTGAGATTTATTATTTCAAGGTAAGAATTACTTTACAGAAAGGGAAATTGAATGATATGGATCCCTGAGAAAAAATGATAATGCTTTTGCTAAGGTTATCAGGTGAGGGAGAAGTTGACAAGCCACACCTTCACACTATAAGCTTTAATCACACTGAGTTACTTTCATTTTAACAAAGGCACCCTTTCTTTCCTTCTCTTCATGACTCTGCTTGAACACTCCTTTCTTCCAACCCACTTCAGTAACCTTGCATGTATGGCTCAATCAATTTTTGATCCAGTATATACAAAATGGTGTTTATTCAATATGGAGGAAACTTATATAATTTACTTTGTTCCTTTTTGCAAATATTTAAGAAGCTATTCGTGTAGGTTAATGATTCTCAACCCTTCAAGACACACTGGGGGAAACTCTAAAGCATATTCCAACAGTATTGAAAAATAGTGCCCTTTCCAAAAGTGTCATTTTAATGTTCAGTTTTATTGTGTTGGATAAGTTTATGGACTTGGGGTCCAGGGAGATCTAGGTCAGAATGACAGCTCCTTCATTACCAGCTAGGAAGTCATAGGTGTTAATTAAAGTCTCCAAAGTGCAATTTTCTTATGAGTGAAATGGAATGATAAAGTTATTTTCTTTTTAGTAATAAGTTATTGTGAAGATTAACTGAGATTGAGCATGAAAAAGATGATCAGAGCACAGTGCTTGCCACGTATTTTTCTTTTATAAGTGTTATATATTTATTACAAGTGTTATTACTGGCATTCTTTTGTTGTTGTTATTGGGTTTCCTAAAACTATTTTTTAAAAATCCTTTTGTTAAAACATAAAAAAAAATGCCAGTTATAAATTGTAATAATCTTTTCAGAACAATATAAATATGCTAGGTAGACAGACATAATACTGATATCATGTAAAAATTGGTTGGATGTCTTTTAGTAATTATTTAGTCTTGCTTCTTCCTGTCATCCTGCTTTTAGGATAGCTTTTAGGTTTACAAATGATGGAAAGTCTGAGTATCTAAAAATATCTGTTTAGTAATATTATATTTTTCTAGATGATAATAAAAAATTTGATAAAGAAAATTTGAAGGACACAAAAAGTAATCATTGATTAGAACACATATTCCTTGCAATATGCCTGCATTTTTTTTCCCTTGTACTTCAAAAGTGTCAAATTGCAAAGGCTAATATAACACCTTTTATAAACCTAAAGCACTGAACAGGCATAATCCCTCTAAGGAAGGAAGAAAACTCTTTAGCAATAGTGTAAATTACTTGTAGGCCTCCTGCTGGAACAAGATAAGTTATTAAGATTTTCTGAAATGATTGACTATTGTTTTAGCTGCTCTTTGTATATCAACACAAGGGAGATAAACACACTTTGCATGGAAGTCCAGAGGGCTCCTCTCTTATTTGTTAATTGTATGGCATTTGGTAAGGCATTTTTTGTCTCTCTGTGACTGAGTTTCTAAGGTAAATTTTCTGAAAAATTAACAATTTTGAATGCACTATGTCTAATCTATACTGATAGTTATGTTGTGTTGTTATAGGAAGATCCTGGAACATCACAGATCTAGAGACTCTGTTCTTTACAAGTTGGGTAATTTGACATGTTACATAATCTAATAGAGCCTAATTTTTTTAATCAGAAAAATGTATATAATCGTGTTTACAGATTTGTCATGAGGAATACACATTAATCTATGTAATTAGCTGGGCAGGTAGTAGGTATTCAATAAATATTAGCTAAATTAATATTTTATAAAAGCTTTGAAAACATGCAGCCCCTAACTTTCCTCATTAATATTTAATCAAAATCCATATCCTTTTAGTTAATTATTTTATTAGACTCTGATTATTTGCTATGTTTTATACAAGTCTCTGGATATACTGTGATCAACAACACAGTCATGGACCCAGCCATCATCGAGTCATGTAGGGAACAGGCAATATGCAAGTAACACACATGTTAAGTATTTAATTAGAAAGTATGATATGGATACGGTCCAGGAAGAAACAGAAACTTTTTTAAGAGTAAAGAATGAGGAGATTTTTCAGATTAAGTGTGGTTATGGAAGGTCTGTCTGAGGAAGTGTTATTTATGTTGTAATCTGACATTTGAAAGCAAACAACCGAAGGGAAGCGTGATTGGATGGGTATTCCAGAATGATCAAATCTCATGGGCTGAGGGGATGGGGAAGGTAGGGGGAAGAAAGGCAGCCAGGAAAAAGGCCTTGGCATACTTTAGGAAAAGAAAACCTCTTTTGGCTAGGAGGTATGAATGAAACATGATGAAGAGTAGCAAGTTTTGAAGTTGGAAAGTTGGGCAGGGGCCAGATTATATTTGGCATCACAGAACACACATATTTTCAAAATCAATCTAATTGCGAAAGGATATCATAGAGGATTTTAAATCAGAAGAATAATGTGATTCCAACTTACATTTTTAAAAGCTTATTCCCACTGCTGACTAGGTATATATAGGAAGGGGCAAACGTGGAAGGAGAGAAACCAGTCAAGTGATACTGCAGAGGATAAGGCCTATTGACATAAACTAGGCTTGTAGTACTGGGCATGGATGATAATAATAACAATGACAATGACAACAATAATTATAATAACGAACCTTTACTGAGACTTTATGACATGCCACACCCCATCCTAGATATTTATTTTCCTCTGAAATTTGTGCAGTTTATTTTTTGTCTTTTTTTTTGAGTAGCACCAGTTTTACAACAAAGTGAAGAGATAGGTATTGAGATTATTCTTATATCCCCTGCCCCTTCATATGCATATCCTCCCCCATTATCCACATCACTCACCAGAATGGTTCATTTTTTCTGTTTTAACCAAGGATGAGCTACATTAACACCTCACAATTACCCAAAGTCCATAGTTTACCTTAGGATTCACTCTTGATATTGTACATCCTGTGGATTTGAACAAATGTATGATGAGATGTATTCATTATGGTATGATATAAAATATTTTTACTGCCTTAAAAATCTTCTCTGCTCTGCCTATTCATCTCTCTGGACTCCTACCCTTGGAAACCACTGATCTTTTTATTGTCTCCAACATTTTGCCTTTTCCAGAATGTCTTATACTTAGAATCAGACAGTATGTACCCTTTTCAGATTGGCTTCTTTCACTTAGTAATATGTATTTAAGTTTCCTCCATTTCTTTCCATGGCTTGATAGCTCATGTCTTTTTTAGCTCTTACTAATATTCTATTTTCTGAATGCACTACAATTTATTTATTAATTCACTTACTGAAGGACATCTTGGTTACTTCCAAGATTTGACAGTTGTCAACAAAGTTTCGATAAACATGCATGTGCAGGTGTTTCTGTGGACATAAGTTTTGAACTAATTTCGGGTAAATATCAAGGAGAACAATTGCTGAACCTTATTTTATGTTAAGAGTATGTTTAGTTTTTTAAAAAACTGCCAAACAGCCCTCCAAGGTGGCTGACCCATCTTGCATTCCTACCAGCAGTGAATGAGTGTTCTTCTTGGCTCCAAATCCTTGCTAGCATTTGGAGTTATCAGTGTTCTAGATTTCAGCCACTGTAACAGGTGTTCACTGGTATCTTGTTGTTTCAAAGTGCATTTCTCTGGTAGCATATTATGTGGAATATCTTTTTATATGCTTATCTGCTGCCTGTACATCTTCTTTGGTGAGGTGTCGGCTAAGATCTTTGGCTCATTTTTTAATCAGGTAGTTTGCTTTTTTGCTTTTTCTAAGATTCCTTTGTGTATTTTGGATAACAGTCCTTTATCAGATGTGTCTTTTGCAAATGTTTTCTCTCATTCTGTGGCTTGCCTTTTCATTCTCTTGATAGGTAGTTCCGATAGCAGAATTTTAAAAATTTAATGAAGTCCAGCGTATCAGTTATTTATTTCATTAATTGTGTCTTTGGTGTTGTATCTAAAAGTGATTGCCATATTCAAGATCATCTTGATTTTCTCCTATGTATCCTCTAGGAGTTTTATAGTTTTGTGTTTTATATTAAAGTCCATTTTGAATTAATTTTTGTGAAGGGTGCAGGTCTGTGCATGCTAAACATTTTATGTATGAGTTATTATAACTAATATATGATGAGAAGATACATCTTAAAGGAGTTACTACTTCCTGCAGATCATGCTACTAGTAATAGAAGAGTGGGCATCAGGAAGCTTTATATCACAGTCCATGCTCTTAATTATGATGCTACACTACCTCACTGTAAAACAGTGATCTGATTAAAGAAAGGTTTTAATGTAGAATATATCAAACTTAGAAATGGGTTGCATTTGGGAGGTAGATGAGAGTGAGAAATCAAAGAATCAAAGATGACTCTGATGTTTTTAAGTTAAAATTTCTGTATGTATCACTAACAAAAATTAGAAAAGAACAGTTTATGAATAGTATGGTAGCTAACTAAAGTCATGGGCTTGAATAAGATTATTTATGGAAAAATGGTAGAGAAAAAAAGAAGAGCAATAAGGAAATTCAACATTATTCTGCATGATAGAGGAGGAAGAAAAAGATTTCAGGAGGAGAAGCCAGAGAGGTGGAAATAAAAATCTAGGAGTGTGTGAGAGCAGGTAAAGGAGAAAGTTGACTACAGAGTTGACTGTCAAGGAGATTTTCAGGAAAATGAGGAATTAGAAATGTCTTATTTAGAAACAGAGGTGGTTGGTGATATTAAAGAACCTGTTCAGTAAGTAGTGGATTGAAGTCATACTGGAATGTGTCTTAAGTGGTTAAATAGAGTATGAAAATTTGAAGAAAATATATGTAGACAATATTTTCAATACATCAAATGAAAACAAAATATTTGTTTACAAAAAATGTCTGTAAATAGCAAGAAATAAATTGTGAGTTATTGAAATGTAGAGAGACTAAGGGAGAAATGTGGATGTTTTGAGGCATGAGAAGGTTAGAAATAGTCTATATGGAGCACTTAAGACGATTATTACTAGTGGAATGTGAAGGATTATTGGGCAATATGCAGACTCTCTTTGAGTGTGGGGGTCATAAATTTATATTGATCTCTATCTTTATTGTATGTGATTTTCACATCAATGTTCAGCTTTATAAGGGCAGGTGTAGGTGTAGAGAGTTAAACTAAGTGGTGAGTATATGTAGGAATGGTGTTTTTCCAAATAATTCCTAGAAGGGAATCAGTCAGAAGAAATTAGAATATTGTAAGGAATTGATCACTTTAATAAATTGTGGAACATTAACTGAAAAAAAAAAGAAAACTGAAGGCAGGTGGAAGTTAATAAGGGAAAAATAACATTTGGGACAAAAAATGGAATTGGAATTGATTTAATAGTTTGGAGGCACTGCAGTTTCTAATATTAATAACATCAAAAGTAAAACCAAGGTCCTGGGGCTTCCCTGGTGGCGCAGTGGTTGAGAATCCACCTGCCGATGCAGGGGACACGGGTTCATGCCCTGGTCCGGGAAGATCCCACATGCTGCGAAGCGGCTAGACCCGTGAGCCATGGCCGCTGAGCCTGCGCATCCGGAGCCTGTGCTCCGCAATGGGAGGGGCCCCAACAGTGAGAGGCCCACGTACCACAAATAAACCACAACAAAACAAACAAACAAAAAAACCAAGGTCCTGATGTAGGATGATACAAAGACTATTAAAGTTAAAAAAGTTTAGGAACTAGTAGATTAGATTGTTCCATGACTTGTCCATATGGATATACATGGAATGATAACATGAATCAAGATGGAAAAGTGCTTAAGTTTTCAGTGAATGAAGGGCAGACAATAGCAAAGTGTATGAAAAGAACCAAATGAATTCTTTTTATATAAACCTCTAGGGTAAGGAAGCTTTTCAGAGAAGAAAAGGGAATAATTTTCTGAAGGTGGGCATGTACAATAGGATATGCCAGATCAACCCACCAACCCTGAAGGATGAAGCTTCCCTCAAAACAAACAAACAAAAACAAAATCCTCCGTTTAGGTATCCTATTGGCAAAGCAACATTCTTCTTATGTAGCCATTTTGTGTTAATAATACATATTTTTAATAATTTTTAAATTTGATATCCAATAGATTTTTTCAGAAAGTATAAACAGGGCTCTTGCTTCTAATTTCTCAGTTCCACCCTATACTTCTCAAATGTGAGGAGGAAATGGAAATGTGTCAACTTGAGGATATTCATTAAAAGCAAAAGTAAATCAATGGAACTTCTACTTCTGGATAATATAAAGTAACTGGGCTAGAATTAATTTACAATCCTACCTGAAAAGCCACAATTTCATATATTAAATGACATATGTCATAATATAAAATCACAGTTTTTAACACATTGGATATCAGGCAGTGAATGATTGCATTCCTTGATTGATGAGAAACAGTAGATGTTAGCTCTATAACTGCCCAGGTAAAAGAGTTTTCAGGCCACAAGACAGGGGCAGGAAATGCAGATAGAGCTCAGAGGACTCCCAGAGTTGAGAAGACATTGCTGAGAGTCTGGGGAAACCAAGGTGGCTAGAGTTTGCAGGACAGAGTATGGGAGAAAAGAGAATGCACGGAGGAAAAAACAAAAAACAAACTCCAGAAAGCTGCAGAGGGTCCTCCTAGGGTATTCAAGAGTACCAATGACTGTGTTCAAACCCAGAAAATACTCAGGGAAAGAATCACTCAAAGGATTAAAGGGAATAATGCTCAGTGCTCACATAGGGTCTGCAATAGTGGCTGTTTCTAACAGCAACTGAACAACCTTGTAAATCATGAAGAATTAGATAAACAACTCAGAAGAGCCTTTTCTCAGTAGATGGGAATTATTACCCTAGTGTTAACACTTCTCTGCTCCTCCCCAACAAAGCTAAAAGGCAATATTTGAAAAGACAAACCGTTTCTCAGTAACTTCACTGCATCCCAGAGCAAAGCTCAAGAATATTTATAGAAATACAAAAATATCCAGCACAGAAAAAGGTAAAATGCACAATGTCTCATATCCAATCAAAATCCCGAGGCATGCAAAGAAGTAGAAAATAGAATGGAGGACGAGATGAAAAATCAATCATTTGAAACTTACCCAGAACTGATGTGGATATTAGAATTAGCAACGTTGTTAAAACAGTTAATATAGCTCTATAATATCTATTCAAAAGTTAAGTGTAGAAATAAAATGTGTTAAAAAAAGACACGTTGTACTTCTAAAGATAAAAGCTGCAAAATATGAGATGAAAATTACAATGGATGAAATTAATGGCATATTAGACATTGCAGAAAGAAGAAGATTGGTAAACTTGAAGACGTAGCAATAGAAACCATATAAAAATAAATATAGAAATGAAAAATTTTAATCTAAAAATATGGTGACCATATTTTTTTTCAAATTCATTAGAAACTACAAAGCTATATATAGCTATATATAGCTTTCTTGTGTGTGTCCCAAGTACACACACAAAATAAACTGAATCAAGACATATCATAATTAAATTACTCAAAACTGAGGATAAAGGAAAAAATCTTAAAAGCATTCAGAAAAAGAAAGATACATCATGAACAGAGGAAAAAGGGCCAGGGTGAGGATACCAGCACATTTTTCATTGCAAAAAGACAAGGGAGAAAGTGCTAGAGTAACAACTTTAAAGTACTGAATGATAAAAATTATCCACACAGAATTTAAACTCTGGAAAATATCTTACAAAACTGAAGGTGAAATAAAGACTTTTTTGATATGTAGAAGCTAAGACAATTTATCACCAGCAGACAGATCTATACTACAAGAAATGTTAAAGGAAATCTTTCAAATAGAAGGAAAATAACATCAAATGGAAATGTGAATCTACACAAAAGAATGAAGAGTTTAACAGTAGTGGCAATTACATATGTAAATATACAAGATTTTTTCTTATATAATCCTTTTTATAAGACAATGGCAGTTTAAAAAGATAATTACAATGCAGTATGGATTTTAAAACACATGTAGAAATATAATGTAGATAACACAAAAACTAGGAAAGGAAAAAAAGGAAGCATGCTATTCCAAGTATTCTTATACTTTATATGTGAAGAGGTATAACACTTAAAGGTAGATTGTGGTAAATTAAAGATGTATGCTTTAAATCCTGAAGTAACCACTAAAGTTTATTTAAAAAGAATTGTAGTTAATAAGCAAAAAATAAAAAGAAATAGAATAAAATATACTCAATGTAAAAAAAGGCAAGAACAGACAAAGGTGAACCAAGAACAGAAGGGACAAGTAGTAGTAGATTTAATCCTAACTATTTAAAAATAATCATATTTATGTAAATATTCTAAATACCCCAATTAAAGGGCAAAGATTGTCAGATTGCATAGAAAAGCAATAATCAACCATATGTTGCCTATGAAAAACAAATATTAAATACACAAATGATTAAAAATGAAAGGATGAAAAAAGATAGACCATGTGTATACTAAAGCAAAAAGAAAACTGTGGTGTCTATATAAATATTAGGCAAAATAGATTTCAGATAATACATCATGCCAAATGTGTGGTAGGCAGAATAATACCCCTCCCCCCAAATATGTACATGTCCTTATCCCAGAACAGTGAGAAAATATTACCTTATATGGCAAAAGGGACTTTGCAGGTGTGATTAGGTTAAGGGCCTTGCAATGGGGAGATTATTTTGGATTATCCAGGTGTGACTTAATTTCCAGAATATACAAACAGCTCATACAACTCAATAACAAACAAACAAACAAAAAACCCAATCGAAAAATAAGCAGAAGACCTAAATAGACATTTCTCCAAAAAAGACACACACATGGCAGATAGGCACATGAAAAAATGCCCAACATCATTAATTCTTAGATAAATATAAATCAAAACTACAATGAGGTATAACCTCACACTGGTCAGAATGGCCATCCTTAAAAAGTCCACAAATAATAAATGCTGGAGAGGATGTGGAGAAAATGGTACCCTCCTACACTGTTGGTGGGAATGTAAATTGATGCAGCCACTATGGAGAATAGTATGGATGTTCCTTAAAAAACTAAAAATAGAGTTGCCATATGATCAAGCAATCCCACTCCTGGGGATATATCTGAAGAAAATGCTAATTTGAAAAGATACAAGCACCCCAATATTAAAAGCAGCAATTTTACATAGCCAAGACATGGAAGCAACCTAAATGTCCATCAACAAATGAATGGATAAAGAAGATGTGTGTGTATGTGTTTATATTTATGTTGTGTATTGGTATTCCATTGTGTATATATACTCAGCCATAAAAAAGAATGAAATAATGCCATTTGCAGCAACATGGATGGATCCAGAGATTATGATACTAAGTGAAGTAAGTCAGAAAGGGAAACAAAAACCATGTGATGATATCACTTATATGTGGAATCTGAAATATGGTACAAATGAACTTATTTACAAAACAGAAACAGACTCACAGACATAGAAAAAACTTATGGTTACCAAAAAGGAAAGGTGATGGGAGGGATTAGGGAATTAGCAGATACAAACTACTATATATAAGATAGATAAACAACAAGGTCCTACTACATAATGTAGGGAACTATATTTAATATCCTGTAATAAAACATAATGGAAAAGAATATGTATATGTATATATGTATAACTGAATTACTTTGCTATACACCAGAAATTAACACATTTTAAATCAACTGTACTTCAATAATAAATAATAAATAATAATAATGCCAAAGGATCAATACATCAAGAGGAATAAGAATCCTACCCATGGATGTACCTAATAACAGAGGTTCAAAGTACATGAATCAAAAAACGAATAGAAATACAAAGAGAATTTGGCATATACAAAAATATAGCTATAGATTTCAATATTGTGCCCTTAAAAATGTATAGAACAATTAGACCAAAAATCAGTAATGATATAGAAAATTTAAAAAGCAATTTCTATAAACTGGGCCTAGTTAACATTACAGAACATTCTTATCAACCACATCAGAAAACACATTCTTTTTAAATGTATGCCAATTATTTTCCAAAATAGACCATATTTTGGTCCATAAACCCCTCTCAAAGGATCTGAGTCATACAAAACATGTTATATGACCACGATGGACTTAAAAGCCAATAAAAGGAAGATCTTCCAAATATTCCTAATACTTAAAAATTAAATAACACTTTTAAATAGCACATGGGTCAAAGTAAAAAAATCAAAAGTGTCATTAGAAAGTATTTAGAGTTGAATGAATAATGAATACACAACATAACAGAATTTGTAAGAGGCAGCTAGGACAGTACATAGGGGGAAATTTATAGAACTAAACACAAATATTAGAAAATAAGAAGGATCTCAAATCAATGATCTCAACTTCCCTCTTAAGGAACTAAGAGAATGAGAATAAATGAGACCCAAAATAAGCAGTGAAAATAATAAAGATCAGAGCAAAATCCATTAATAGCAAACAGAAAATGAATTCAGAAAAATAATGAAATCAAAAGCTTGTTCTTTGAAAAACTCAGTAAAGTTGACAAATTTCTTTCTGGGTTAATCAGGAAAAAAAGATAGGAAGGACACAAGTCTGTGTTAGGAGTAAGAATAGTGACATTACTACAGAATCTACAGATATTAAAAAGGAGAAAAAGGGAAAGTTGTAAGCAATTTTATTTTGACAATTTAGAAGAAATGGATTAATTTTTTGACTGACACTAACAAAATTACTCAAACTAACAAAAGGAATATGTAACCTAAATACCTCCATCTCTTTTAAATAAGTTGAATTTGTAGTTAAAAACATTGTCACTGTGAAAACTCTGTTCTTAGATGTATTTGCTGGTGACTACCAACTATTTGAAAAAATAATACAAATTCTATTCTATCTCTTCCAGAAATTAGGAGAGGACGAAACACTTTCAACTCATTCTATAAAGTAAACATTACCCTGAAACTAATATCAGACAAAACTGTTACAAGAAAACTGCCGATCAATACTTTCTTGAACATAGATGCAAACAATCTAAACAAAATGTTATCAAATTGAATCTAATTGCATGTGAATAATACATCATGACCAAGTGAAGTTCATCCCAGAAATGCAAGATTTATTTAATATTCCCAAACAAATAAATGTAATTTATGATAATAACAATTCCATTGTGTGATTGATGCCCATCATTCTGATTCAGTCTCAAGCACATAATGACCTGCTTCAATATTTAGGAAACTGGTAAGACCAAACACTCTGCATCAACTAAAATGTAGAGTTTTATGTAACCATTATATTTTTCCTTATCATTCTTCAAAGTTTGAGAATCATTTCAAACTAAAAAATGAGGCAAAGTAGTTGGCCAAACACATAACTGTCTAGGGCACAGATCTATGAATGCATAAATTCCTCCTTGACACTTACTAGAAATAAAGACTGATATCATTTGAAAAGTCCTTAGTCAACACTTTTTCCCAATGCTCTTGCTCTGTTTGTGAGACTTGGGATGAAACGAGGTTAAGTCGTTTAAACTCATTTACTCCCTGATTATAATTTTTTTCCTACTTTACCTAGGGATCATTTTCCAATCAATTCACCTAAACTCCTACCTGGAACTGTATTCTCTTTGGTTCTAGAAATTTCTCTTACACTTATATGACCAAACCCCAGCTGCAATAAATCTAACTGTTCTTCCTTATCTACTATTACTATTATCAACTTTGGCATTTCAAGATTCACGTCAACATAGTAGATGATCCATTTCTGGCCCCTCAGTGTTTTGAAATATTTAATATCAGTGATCTTTTCCTCTGTTCCACCCTAAGCAAGCACTCCCATGCTCATATTCCACTTTTCATCATCAAAAATGATAACACCTGGGGCTTCCCTGGTGGCACAGTGGTTGAGGGTCCACCTGGCGACGCGGGGGACACGGGTTCGTGCCCCAGTCCGGGAGGATCCCACATGCTGCGGAGCGGCTGGGCCCGTAAGACATGGCCGCTGAGCCTGCGCATCTGGAGCCTGTGCTCCGCGGTGGGAGGGGCCGCGACAGTGAGAGGCCTGCATACCGCAAAAACAAACAAACAAAAAATGATAACACCTGTCAAATCTACATTTTTTAGTATTCTACTCTAGTTTTAATCACCACATTTTTTATTATCACTCATTTACTCACGTATTCACTCCAACATTTCTTCAATCTCCTCAGGACCTACAGTCCACTTAAAACTTTTCACTCATGTCCTCCCCTCCCCGTAACCCGTTTAGAGTTCATGCTTCAGCACCACAATCACTCTCCTGTAAATCTCTTAACGTCACATCTTTCTTCTCCTGCCATATACACTTGGAAACATCAAGTCTGAATTAATTCTAAGTTTAACCTGACATGTACCTCCATCTGAAATTCTCAGTGAATAACACAACCATGCTGATTTGTGTCACTTAAATGTATTTTACAAAGTTACAAATGGACATTTGATATTGTACAACATTATGCTTCATTCCCTTACCAAGTTTAATTCTCCAGTGACAGAGACAACATTCTCACCCTTCTTTGGTCAGAATACCAACACCCATTTCCCTTTTCAGATAATGAGATCTTTTCTTTCATGTTTCCTCCTTTTAATTTTAATAACATTATTATTATCTCTACTTTTTCTTTCTTCCTAATTATATCATTAACGAGTAATTGTTGAGCGTGTCCGCGGCCCATGACGAGATGGCAGTTATGGTTCTGGACGTAGTGGATATGGTTATAGAAGAAGTGACTGAGATAAATATGGCCCTCCTACCACTACCCGAGAAGTCTTTCGTGCATGTTTGGTAGCTGTAGCACAAGTGATTGAAGTAGAACATATGTTACTGCTGTACATTTTTAACTCCCCTAATGGTGTGTCTACAATTGTTAAGTCTAAGCGCTTCCTCTCTGTAAAGCCTCCTGGTGTCAGGCCTTCCTGCTTGACTGAAAGCAGTCTTCTCTTTGAAAACCCCCTTTCCTCATGGCCCACAGTAGAATATCCAAAATGCCTTGGCTTTGAGGCCTGGCTTTTCCTACAGGGAGCTCAGTACCTGGATGGCTTTAAGGCTGGAATGATGACATAGGTATGTATGGTGAGTTCAACCATTTTGCCCTTGAATTGATGCCCTTTGATGTATGCCATTTAGTGAAAGTGCTAAGTCTTAAGTTTCCTACCACTTTGGTTTCAAATTTTTGGACTTAACAAAGTTGTGAATAGCACAGTCGAGGAAAATTCATACCTGCAGTAATCCGTAGGAAATAAACTGTAGAGTTCCATATTCTGGTATTGTGATTATATTGTTTTATATTAAAAAAGGAAAGAAAATAATTGTTTTAAATTTTATTTTTCCCTGTCTTGCAAAGTATAGTGACCCCTGTTTCCATTAAATTTGAATAAAGACTATTTTTGCTTGACAAAAAAAAAATTTTTAATAACATTATTATTATCTCTACTTTTTCTTTCTTCCTAATTATATCATTAACCAGCTTCAAAGACTCAGTGGCCTTCTACTGCAATTAGAATAAAGGCTAAATATGCCTTACAGTATCTTTTAAGGTCTAGCTCCTGCCTACTTTCTAACCTATTTCTCTTAATGTCTCCAACTTTTACTACACTCTAGTTACATATGTATTGCTTTTATTGTTAATTCTGACTTCTTTCTCTTGATTCATCAATTTTAAAAACAATGATTTGATTTCCTAGAATCCTTCAGAAATAACCATTTCTCCCACTATCATCACAAACTTACACACATGAAAATTCCAGATGTTTTAAATTTGCTTGATAATTATTTTTATTGATGCTCAAATTGTCCTATCTTTGGTCAGTGTGTGCTTTTTCCACATTCCTGAATCCTTCTGACATATCTATAGTAAATTTGATAGTTTCTTTGCTTTCACGTTTGACAAGATGTTTTAGATGTGTCCAGCCATAAGCACGGGATCATCCATTCATTCAGAGGTGCCCATTTTCTTCTTAGCAGAAAAATTACAGTAATTCTAGCAAGAGGTAGGTGGAACAATCTTGCTTAAATCACCATCCTCCATATTGAAGTCTTTGGTACGCGGGCCTCTCCTGTTGCAGAGCACAGGCTCTGGACGTGCAGGCTCAGCGGCCATGGCTCACGGGCCCAGCCGCTTTGCGGCATGTGGGATCTTCCCGGACTGGGGCACGAACCCGTGTCCCCTGCATCGGCAGGAGGACTCTCAACCACTGCGCCACCAGGGAAGCCCTATATTGATGTCTTTTAGAAAGTGACCCAGACAGCTCACCCTTAAGGATATTCTCCTTGTCATTAAAAAGTGATGGGACTAGTCTACCATAAGGACAATTGCTTCTCACCGTATGGCATGTTTGTTTTAATATCCTAATTCATAAAAGATACTGAAGTCATGTGACAAATACTGCATTAGTGACACAACAAGTTATGATCACATGAATTCTCATATCTCATCTGCTTTTACTGTATATTTGAATATGGCTCAATTTGTTTCATAATGAGCTCTTATACGGTTCTCCTGTGTACAGTTGCTTCCATCATAGCTGTATTTAAAATGAGTATTTTGAAGGAATATCTACAGAATTTGTAGCCAAAAGAGGCAAAAATTAAAATAGTAAGCAGGCACTGATAAACTCAAGGACAGTAAGATATTTAAGCCAGATTGCAAAGCCTATCCAGGGAAATGTAATCCATAGATAGAATTCTGAGGGGAAGAAAATGAGAGCAGTGGTTGTATCCAAGTATTGCTGCTGGTGGTGAGAATACTTCTTGATTATCTGTGTGCAGTGCAATGTATTTAAATTTTTCTACAAAGTACAAAACTCTGGCTTAAGAAAATTATGTTAAAATGCATTAAAATGACAGGTCTATCTCAAAATGAAACTTTAAACCATAATTGGCCATTTCAGTATTTCTTAACATTTTGTTTTCTTTTCTGTGCCTTTGTCTACTATCTTACATGATGATTGTTCTTTCTCATTTTTGCTTTGTTTTAACTTTCTTTGTGTAGTCTTATTTAGAGAAGCCTTTTTTTTTTAAAATGTATAAATGATGTCATATTGCTTTCCTTGGGGCAATGTGATCTCTAGATCCCCTCTCCCAAAACCTGCCTAGGGCCTTCATTCATTCATTTTGCTTTTGTGTTGATCTTTAAAGCTTTGACTTGTAAGTCAGAGGTTTTCAGCCCTTGTTTAAAAGTATCATAAAATCATATTGATTATATGATGCTTCTGATCCATTGGGTTGTATATATTATGAATTATTTTGTTAAACATGAAAACAATTAGAAGGGAGTTTGCTTCAATATTTTGAAATCAAATTTATACTCAATATTCAGATATACCTTTTTTTCTATGTAGTTTAGATGTTAATGGTAAAATAATATGCATTTATCTGGTAAGTAGATTAAATTAATGCCATTAATATAATGGGATTTTCTTATACTTGAAACATTTTTTAAAAAGAGAGATACTAAAAGTTATCTCAGTCCATTTTACATGCAATTTAATGTCAAGAAGGTAACCTTTCAGGCTAGTTTAGTTTCTTTGTGTAAAGATCAAATATATTTAGGAAATTTATCTCAGAAAACAATGGTCTGTTTTCCTTAGGAACCTATTGATGTCAAATGTGCATGTGTTTTATGGTCATAAGAGGATAAATGTCTTCAATTTGCCCACTAGAACTTGATCTCTAATTTTGTTCACTTTAGAAAATAAAAGGTCCTCCAAACAATTTTGTCAAAAAAGTGGTAGTAGTAGTAGTTAGTAGTCATTCTATTCTATTCTATTATAACAACAATAATAAAGCTTCTAAACTTCGTTTAAAATTCAAGTTTCTCTTTTCCCTTTTGGAGTGACTGTCTATAGGAGGGAAAAAATGTGTAGATTCTCTATATAGTACCTACCTGAACCAATTTGCCATGTTTCCTCTGACTGTGGCAAAAGCTTAAAGCTGATACTCTCTCTCTCAGAGATGCTTTTCTGGGTTACTTAGAAAATTCTCTTGTCATAAGGCTCTCTCTTCTCTACTTCCCTTGACACATGCAAATGTATCTCCTCCAGCTGGACATTCAAGATTCCTCCCTCATTTCCTAAGTGTTTAGCAACACCCTCCTAACTTCTTTCTGCTAAAGTCCACTTGCCCCTCCATTTGTCCCTCTTTGCAGTATCTAAACCAAATCTGGCCAAATTTCTTTTATGTAATAGTACAGGAAAGATGCCCCTTTGATATACCATCAGTGGGAGTGCAGTTATTTTCAATTATACCTTTATTTTCATTTAGCTGCCCAGCAGGCAGCTTCAGCTACAGCCTTTTGCCCTTTAAAATTCTCACTTGTGAGTCTGACCCTCATCCAGTGTGTCACCACACTGCTGGGAAGACAATCAAGCTTGCTGAGTTATCTTTTTGAAGATTCTCGCACTAAGATTAAGGTCAGAAGACTACCATCCCACCCCAGTCCCCTTTGGGAGATGGGACTCACAGCATAGCTCTTGTCAAAGAAATACTTGCTTTAATTACAACTTACCTCTTGGCTTTTCCAATTTCTCTGACAAGCTGGAGACAGATGGTCAGATTACACTAGTAAAACAGATTCGTTCTTGCCCATCTCCTTAGCAAGTTAATGTGGTCTTGAACCTCACATTAAAATATGTGCTTTATTCTGAGATAGAGACAAACTAATATTGAGACAGAAAGTCTCATTTTACATATTTTTGGTGTGTATGTGTGTTCATGCCCACCTTTATGTGTGTGTGTGTGACATATAAGACTGTTTTTACGTACCCTGCACATTATGAGTTATCAAATTGATACACAGTAAATGTTAAATCACACATGAGAACATCTAATACCACTGAAGTGATGCACTGTTTCCAGTGGCATCCTGTGCTTACAAACCCTTGGGGGCTGCTGACTTCCTGTTGGTGCCTTCTAGCACCAATCACAAGCAAAGGAGTCTGAGTTGGGATTGTTGTGAACATAGCTGGACAGAGAAACCCAGAGAATGGGTAAATGGATTGCAAATAAATGATAACAGCACACTTGGCTTCAAATTCCAAGCCTTGTCTTAGTGTAAGATATAAAAACTTCTCTGAAATTCTTTGGGGAAAATCACACATTTTTAAGGGATTATCGCCCAAACTGGGTAATAGTATCTATTCACAGAATTGTTGTGAAGATGAAACAAAATGATACAAGTAAAAGTATTCTATAGAATGCAAAATGCAGCCTTTGTGAACGTTAGACTAAGAAATTTAGGAATGCATTAATAGGCATGGGAGAAAACTAGTGGAGCTGCTTAATAAAGGAAGACACAAAATGTTAATCTGATAACACTCTATATGGCAGATTAAAGCAGGTGCAGACTGGAGGCCAAGAAATCAATCAGGAAGCCATTACAATACTCATATAATAACAAGTGATAAATAAATGGCAGTAGGAATTAGAGAGAAAGAAGATAGTCTATTTATTGCAGGAACTGCAAATACAATAGAGGACAGAATATATAGTATTTGTTACATAAATTGATATTGTCAAAATGCTCACAATGTGTTTAAATCTATGTATGAGCTACAGCTAAGGGAGTAAGTAGACATAGTCACTGTCACCCAAATATCACCTTGGTACTCATCATTTACAAATGTGTTTACAGCTTCTTGATAGAAACTGCAGTCTGGATCTGAGTCTCTACCTGAGATCTGGCCACAGGAATGTACTTGGTCAGTGCTCAGGGTAGGTTGGAAGTGTCCAGGAGTTCATGCAACCTGCAGTAACGCTCAAACAATGTTATGGGATGAATTGGTGGATAAAGAACAATCTTCTTTACCCCTTCAGTGGGTTAACTCAGAAGTGTGTCCTAGGCAACCTTCCGGGCATTCCCAGTGGGATTATCCCCAGGGTGTCATGGCAGTAGCCTGCTCCTTTAATGCAGCCAGTACTGGCTTCCTTCCCTTTCTTGTCTCACCTCCTCATTTCCGTACCAGTACTTTCTAAGGTTACTTCTCAAATCAACTAACTACTTTCATTCAAGTCCTTATCTCAGGATCAACCTAAGCTGAGGAAGGATGAGGGATGACATAACATGGTACTGACCTTAAGATGTTTGTATAATCTACTTGAGGAGTGAGAGTAATTTATAGCTCCCTCTGTTACATTTAGATGTTTACTCATCCCAATAGATTTTAATCTCCCTGGGGCAAAACCTGTGTAATACTCACCTGTGGCTCCCTTAGCAAGTGGTTTATTGTGCTTCTCAAAAAGATACCCAATAAATATTTGTTGAAAGGACAAGCCAGGAAAAAGCTAAACACCTTCTTTAATATAAGCACTGCTCTTGGTTGCTGTAATAAACTGATAACCTTTGCATTCAAACTTTCCTCACATGATTTTCCTGCCAGGTACATGTACTTTATTCAGGAAATGATCTTCACATTTTCTTTTGAATCTATGCAATATTATTGTTATGCATTTACAGAAACTCACCAGAACAAAACACACAACTGCCCAGTTAGGTTGATAGCAGATTAATCACAGCTTTTTTCCTGTGGCCTTTAGTGTATATTGACAAAATCATAAGTTAAATGCCAGACTTTCAAATGTAAAGCAAAACTGTTTCTTATTACTGGCTGAACAAATTGTTATGTTAGGCATTTCAGACTGACAGTTCATTCCACAGTGATTGGTTTGCTGTTCTGTGCACACAGTTTCAGGAATACATCCTGATTCCAACAGGAAAACAAAGCTTACTGTGGCTTGAATGAAGCTGGAATTCTCTTCTCAGCTGAGGACACTATGTGCACACAAAACAGATTTAGAACCCAAAATTGGCAGAAAGTATTCCCTGCAGAGTTACTCAGTACTGTCTGCCATATGCAGCAATCTCTCAATTCATGTGTTCGCCTTGCTTGATTGAGAGCTCGCTAACGAAGTGGCAACAATCCAGTTAGTTAATATGAAGAAAGAAACACCATACAAACAGGTATAAAACACTAAGACGTTCTTTAGAAGATTGCTTTACCTTCAAACAATAGACGTATGCTTATATATTTAGGAAAAATAAGATTAAAACAAGGGGAAATGAAGTTGAATATGATATGGAAGTTTTATTTAATAGGCTATAAAACAGCATATGTGTGAAATAATTATTTCTAATCAACTTACTAGAAGAAGGAACCATATTCATTTATAAGCTGTTTTATGGTTAGATGATGCTTTGTAAAAAGCTGGCAAATGTCTAAATTGACAGTTTAACTTTGCAGCAGGTTGGAAAAATATTATTTTTCTGTCAGAGCAGATTTATAGGATTGGATGACCTCCATAATGCAAGCTGGACCAGTCCCCATGATAGGAGAATCTGAGGAGGTTTTCAGGAATGGCAGGCCTCTGCAGCTTCCTTGCTATTTCAGAAGAAGCACAGGTTAGCCCCAAGGCCACGTGCTGAATGGTCCAGTTGTCGTGTCTGACCTCCTATTTCCATAGTCTCACAAAAGTACAGTGCTTATCTGAAATCAGATTGGTGGCCACACTCCCAATGACTAAGTTGCAGTCATTAAGAAACCACTCAGGCCTCTCTGCAGCTGGCTCAGAGCTTGTGAGATGTTTCCCAGATTCTTTTCATACGTGCAACTAGCTGAAAAGTGAATTTTTTCTCTTTCAGGCTGCATCCAAACAGAGCAAGTAGAGTGCGAAAGGAGAGAAATCATCCAGTTGTCTGTAGAAACTTGGAGTATACTACCAAAGCTTAAACCCATAATTGACTTCTCTTGTCTATACTTTCTTAAAAGGCTTAACCTATCATAGTTAGGGCAAAAGGCTTTTATCCTGACAGAGGAACACAAAAGAAGAGATGTGTTATTCACAGAGGATAGGGAAGAAGACAAAGTTCTTATTTTTCTAAGAAACAAATTCTCCACTAAGGAATAGATTCTTTATTTTAGAAAACTAAAAAGAGTCATCATTCCAGCTCTCTCATTTTGAAGATGCAAAATCTGAGGCTGAGAGATTTTTAAATATCTAGCATTATATATGTCCAATGTTATCCAGTTGGTAAATGTTGGAGTTTAGATTCATTAACGTCTACTTGTATCTGAAAATCTTTTCTAAGGAGTTATGTCCACTTAATGAAAGAGAATTTGTGAATTAAATTTAGATGGTGTAGTCAGTCCTATTATATCATAGTCAAGGAGTTACATCACTTTCAAACAAAAGAAGGATCTTCAAAGATTATGTATTATAGCATTATCATTGCAAAAATCAGAAATATATAACCTGACATAATTGATTTCCTAGGTAATAACAAAACCAGAGTCAAACATCCCTGATTCTCAAACAAGCTTTCTAGCCTTCTCTGTCTAAACACAAAGAAAATAGTGGTGGTGCATATGGAATATAATCTTTCCCCTCACTTTGACTGCAAGGCTTAGGATAATTTTAGAAAGTGCTGAATATCTTATTACGTGATGAATTTCTACTTAACACCCATGTTATTTAGAGATTAAATGGATAATTATAAAGGAATGAAGGCTTTCACAGAAGCACATTACTGATCAATAAAAGAACAAAGTCCTAGATTTTATCTCCATGAATGTGAGAAAATAGAGCTATTTATTCCACCCAGTGAGAAATAATCATAATGTAATGAGACTCTTCGACTAAACATTTAGCATGTTGTCTAAATTCCTAATGTCCCACCCATACAATTATTAATAGTATTGATATTATCATATCTGCCCAACCCTGAATGTTCCAAGGAACACAGATGTGTAGAGAGATCAAGTTTCTAAATCCAGTCTGAGAGAAATTGAGAGTGGAATCAGTTCACTTCTGCCTTTTATTCTAAATGTAGAGGGACCATGTCATATATCACCCAAATCAGGATACACTGACAGACACAATATTTACTAGTATCATTTCTTGAGGGAAACATATGTAAATCAGATGCAGAATCTAAGAAATCTGTGAGCTATGGTCATCCAATCTAAATACCATATAATACGGCTATTGAACATTTGGTAGAAGATGCTGAACCACTGCTAGGGCAATGACTTCTATTGTATTTTTTGATTAGTGTAATAAGGGAGGGTGATCCTACTAACTCACTGATAAGCTTGGCTAAGGTCAGTATTCTCAAGTTTTTAAAAAAATCTCAGCTCTTTAAGTTCCCTTCAAAACCACTTTCCAGGTTTGTGGGCAGCCAACTAAATCTAGATTTGGAGACATGTCTTTATTTGCAGCCTCATAGACATAGCCTCAGTGAATCTGCTTCTCTTTGGGAGATCCACAGTAGGTGCTGTTCCCAAAACGATGTGCTAATTATCCTTTCTCTCCCTCTGTTCACTGTGGTTTGCTCAATGAAGATGAGCACTGAACTCCAGTGTGAATTTTAAACATGCCAAACTGCATCTTGTCCTACATCTACTCTTCTGAATGATAGTATTCTCGGTGGCTTTAGGAGACCCTGTATCCAGCCTGATCGAGGAAGCTATATGTTCTGATTCTTACATCTTTTTAAGTGAACAATGCAAGTGAATCCAAGAACTCTACCATCTTTAGACATTTCCAGCGTGGTTTCCTGGTACTTTGCTTACCAAAGAAGAAACACGTACCCACATATACACAAAATGCACAGGGGCATACTAACACACACATTAGAAGTAAACCATTTTTTTTTTCCCAGAGTATCCCTCTATAATGGTAATTTGTTACATTATTAATAATAACTTATACTCTATTTGTTTTGAGTATTCTTCTTTGCCTACAGGGGTGGCACACTATTGCCACTTGACTATAACATATATTTTTCCAGTATTTAAGTTCTAGGTTAATCTATGTGTAGTGAGAGACTGCAGAATAGTGAGTAAAATATTTATAAGATTTTGTTATTTTAAATAACTAATACTTGTATAGCTGCTTGCAGTTTATCTAATACTTTGATGTGAAGAATCTTATCTAAGGAATCAGAGTCAAAAAATAGCAATTGCTCTGGGAATAAAGAAATGAATTCATACTTGATATGAAGGCCTGTACTCTGTTAGTTTGGTAGCTTCCATCCCTCCCTCCATTCCTTCCTTCCTGTTTGCTGTGGTTTACTCATTGAAGAAGAGTACTAGAGTTCAGTATCTAGGGTGATTGTTAAATATGCCAAACTACAATGCTCTTTGATGTGATCAGCATTTTTACAGGTAGCTTTAAAAGTCCAGATAGAGGCAAAGCTCATACTTTATAGAGAAATGATAGCAGTTACAGCTTCAGACTGTGAGAGTCAGCCCTGTAATTGAAATCACATGTTTCATCTCAGTTTCATTTGCATGGGCTACAGGCTATAATTAACATCAAGTGGCAAGACAAGATCACATACAATAGAATCTGAGAGTACAATCAGGCCACCAAAATTGAAACAAGACTTTCTGTTACTTAGCTACGAAAGACTGGGTCTGTGTGGCCATGGAGAAATGACTACAGAGTATGTAGAGAAGAGCTGTGTGTGGAGAATAACTACATATTACTAAATGTAGTGGTAAATAAGATTGCATTTCATTTTGATATCCTTTAACTTGTCCTTCAAAACCTGATGCCTAAATTCCTTAGTAATCTGGCCTTCACCAAAATAATTTTGCACAAACTTTATATATGCCAGGCATATAGATATAACAGGAAAATCCCTGTCAAAAATAAGCAAGTAGGATAAAATCAACCTCTGCTTCTATGCTGTCTCATCTTTCATTTCATAGGCAAGAATGCTTCACACATGCTCCTTACCTTGAATAACTCTATGTTTTTGGATTAATTCTTACTCATCTTTTAATATTCAACCCAACTGTGACCACTTCTGGGATGATTTTCCCAGGCATGCCCCCAGATTGCACGCTAGTATTGCATTTATCACACTGTAACATTATTATTTGTCTAAGTGTAAACTACAAACCCTTGAACATTTTCCTATTTTTATTTCACAGCACAATATCTGACTCATGTAAAGGGATCAAAAAGTGCATATCTAATTAATAAATGGCTCCCTCTCTCTCCCAAACAGTGTACTTGTTCTGTGCCAAACACCTAATATGAGTTCAGTTCATATAATTTGTTTCTACATCAACATGTAAAATGTTTCATGTTTCCAAATAATATTCATATTTTCTGAGAGTACTTTTGAAGTCTGTAAAGCTTCTACAAAGAAAAAGAATAATGTTGGCATGGTGAGACTTGGCATACTTTTGGAGGCAGTAGTGAATTTTTGAGCTCTGGATTTTTTTTTAATCCATCAGGCAGAGGTTATATTTCTATCTTTCTAATGAATTGTTATAATTACTGAATTCAGACTGAATGATACTGTGTCCTCTCATAAGCAATTCCTCCTAAGAGGATGCCTGAAGTAATCTGTAGATAATTACTTCTAGCTGGGTTGGTCTAATCATATGCAGACCTTGGAACCCAGACGTGAGCTCTTGAAATGCTAGTTGCTCCTCAAGAGTCTTCTTCATTGCTTTAATGGGATGTGAACAGGATTATCTCTCAGGACTGCTCTTCCTTGTGCTACATCTGCATGCTACATAATTGAATCTGCAAGTGGTCTTGGTAGGTCTAAATCAAACCATAGAGATTCAGTGGGTGTGTTTCTTATGAACTGTAATCTGTTGGCAGGAATTCTCTGTCAGAGACATGTGAAGTCTGTCCTTAGTATTTTTGTGACCTGTAGGAAAGCAGTTTCATTGATAGGATCCTTTTCCTTAGCCATTATAAACAACAATTCTGTTTAGTCCAAAAATACTATTGGAGTATGAGTTCCACAAACTGGAAAAACTCTGGTTTTTTTCTCCATATAATTGATGGATAGATGTTATTCATTTTTAAAGTATTCAAACTGATAAATATGTAAAGGATTATAAAATTATATTCTCACCATTTTGCAAGCACAGATAAAATAATGTAATCAATCATTGGCAGAGGCTAACAACACCATAAAAATATACACAACACATTGTGTGACATCTGATGGAAGTCAGTGATGAGGTATTCATGCCCAGACAAAATCAAGCCTAGATCTGATCAGCTCTTGAGTTCTAACCATCAATGGAAATAACATATATGCAAAAATATACACTGAAACTTAGATACAGTAAGTAAAGTCTTGGCTGCATGAATCTTTACCAGTAAGTAAAATGTAAGATAAACCACCTAATTTCTTCATCAAATACCTTGCAAGAAAAAAGTAAGATGGATGGGGAGCCTAAAGATCAACATTGTCCATTAGAAATAAAATGTAAGCCACAAATATAAGCCCCGTGTGTAATTTTAGATTTTCTATTAGCCACATTAAAATAAGTTTTTTAAACATGAAATTTATTTTAACATATTTATTTTAAAAATATGTGCATACACTTACATATACATGTACATAAGAGACTTATTGTAAGGAATTGGCTTACTGGGACTTTCTAGGAATGTCTAAAATCAGAGGGCAGGATGTCAGACTGGAAACAGATGGGGAGATGTTGAGGCTGCAGCCTATATGTAGAATTTCTGCTTCCTCAGTGAAGCTTCAGTTTTACTCCAAAAGCCTTACAATTGATTGGATGAAGCTTACCTAAATTACCAAGGAAGGAACAATCTCCTTAAAGTCAATCAATTGCATATTAATCATTTATGAAATACCTGACAGCAACACTTAGATTAGTAGTTCATTGAATAACTGGATACTACAGCCAATCCGACTTGATATATAAAACTAGTCATCATACTAAGGAATCATTAATGAGGAAGTGGTAATTATAGACTGAAGTTTGGTTTCTAGGATAGCTCATTGCTACTCAATTGGTCACTGTTTATAGCAGACAGAGTTAGAAAACACACATATATATATATTTAAAAAAATTTTATTTATTTATTTGTGGCTGCATTAGGTCTTCTTTGCTGTGCATGGGCTTTCTCTAGTTGCAGCGAGAGAGGCCTACTCTTCGTTGTGGTGTGCGGGCTTCTCATTGCCGTAGCTTCTCTTGTTGCAGAGCATGGGCTCTAGGCGTGTGGGCTTGTAGTGGTGGCACATGGGCTCAGTAGTTGTGGCTCGCAGGGTCTAGAGCACAGGCTCAGTAGTTGTGGCACACGGGCTTAGTTGCTCCGCGGCAGGGGGGATCTTCCCGTATCAGGGCTCAAACCTGTGTCCCCTGCATTAGCAGGTGGATTCTTAACCACTGTGCCACCAGGGAAGTCCAGAAAATACATATATTTTTAAAAGATAAAATACTTTGTATTTAAACTGATGCTTCAAATTCAGGGCTGTGATATTTCTGTTTAAACTTACAAAATTGTTTGTATTTTTTATCTTCTTTTTCTCATACTGATAATTCCCAGTTATCAACCAAATTATCATAAGTATTCATTCTTTTATCCCAAAATACACACTTAGCCTTAAATCACTATACCAACACTACCACCAAGAATATGATTATTGCATCTATTATAAGCTATTGTTTGCAGTTCTTTTTGTACTTTGGATGTATCTCATTAGAAAAGTACTGTCAAATCACTTTTTAAATTAATAAACAGTTTTTTCAAGCAGTTTCAGATTCACAGTAAAATTGATTGGAAAATATAGAGAGTTCTCATCTACTCCCTGTTCCCACACATGCATCAACTCTCTGATAGTTGACCTCTTGCACCTCAGTGTACATTGGTTATAATAGATAAACCTACATTAATACATCATTATCACCCCAGGTTCACAGTTTACATTAGTGTTCACTCTTGGTATTGTATGTTCTATGGGTTTGGATAAATGTATACTGATATGTATTCACCACTATAGTATCATACAGAATAGTTAACACTGCCTTAAAAATCCTCTATGCTCTGCCTATTCATCTTTCCTTCTCCCTTAACCTCTGGCAACCACTGAACTTTTCACTGTCTCCATAGTTTTGACTTGTCTAGAATATCATATAGTTGAAATCATACACTATGTAGACTTTCAGACTGACTTTCCTCACCTAGTAACACGCAATTAAGTTTCCACATTTTCTTTTCATGGTTTGGTAGCTTGTATCTTTTTTTAAAAAATAAATTTATTTATTTATTATTTTTGGCTGCGTTGGGTCTTTGTTGCTGCATGTGGGCTTTCTCTAGTTGCGATAACTGGGGACTACTCTTCATTGTGGTGTGCAGGCTTCTCATTGCGGTGGCTTCTCTTGTTGCAGAGCATGGGCTGTAGACATGCAGGCTTCAGTAGTTGTGGCACGCAGGCTCAGTAATTGAGGCACACGGGCTTAGTTGCTCCACAGCATGTGGGATCTTCCGGGACCAGAGATCAAACCTGTGTCCCCTGCACTGGCAGGCGGATTCTTAACCACTGTACCATCAGGGAAGTCCTGGTAGCTCGTATCTTTTTAACACTGAATAATATTCCATTATTTGGATGTACAATAGTGTATCCATTCACCTATTGAAGAATATCTTGGTTACTTCCAAGTTTTGTAAATTATTAATAAAGCTGCTATAAACATCTGTGTGCAGGGTTTTGTGTACACCTATGTTTCAAATTTGTGTTGAGTACATATCAAGGAACACAATCACTGGATCTTATTTTATGCTAAAAGTATGTTTAGCTGTGAAAGAAACCATAAAATTGCATTCCAAAGTGATTGAGCTGTTTTGCATTCCTATCAGCAATGTATGAGATTTCCTGTTGCTCTACATCCTTGTCAGCATTTGCTGTTGTCAGCATCCCAAATTTTGGCCATTTCAATATCTGTGGTGGTAGCTCATTGCTATTTTATTTTGCATTTCCCTTTTGACATATGATGTGGAGCATCTTTCCATATCCTTATTTGTCATCTGTATATCTTCTTTAGTGAGGTATATTTTCTTTTGATTAATGTTAGTATGTAACATTTATCTGTTGCTTTACTTTTTATCTATTTATCTATCTATCTATCTATCTATGTCTTTGTACTTTAAGTGGTTTCTTGTTGAGAACACAGATTTGGGTCTTGATTTTGATCCATTGTGGCCACCACTGTATTTTAATTGATGAGTTTAGACCATTGCTATTTAAAGTGATTATTACTAATATAGTTGGATTGATATCTACCATGTTTTCTATTTGTTGTCCTTGTTCTTTGTTCCTAAATTTTGTCATTCACATTTTTTCTGCCTTTCAACTTATCATTTTATATTATTCAATTTCCTCTCCTTTCTTAGCATATCTATTATAATTTTTTTAGTGGTTGCCTTATAATTTACAATATACATTTACAGCTAATCCAAATCCACTTTTAATTAACACTATACCATGTGACAGTAGTTCAAGTACCTTATAATAATATCAGTATCACAAATTCCTAAACAATATACATACACATACATTCATATACAGTTATTCATAATCAAATAAATTGTTACTGTTATCATGAACAAACTATTATCTGCTAGATCAATTAAGAATAGGAATTTGAATAAATTTGAATAAATAAAATATTTATTTTACTTTCACTTATTCTCCTATGTTCTTCCTTTCTTTATGGAGATCTGAGTTTCTGCCCTGTATAATCTTCCTTCTCTCTGAAGAACTTCTTTTAACATTTCTGCCCTGTATAATCTTCCTTCTCTCTGAAGAACTTCTTTTAGCGTGTCAGGAAAGCAAGTGTTGCCTCTAGTCCTTGCTTACAGATAGCAAGAAACTGAGCCCCTCAGTCCAACAGCCCACACAAAAACTGAAGGCTGCCAACCATCATATATGCATGGAAGTGGGTCTTCCTCAGCTGAGCCTCAGAAGAGACAACAGCCCAAGATGATACCTTAATCACAGCTTTGTTAGATCCTGTAGCAGAGGATGTCCGGATTCCTCATCCATAGAAGCTGTGAGATAATACATATGTGTTATTTTAAGTCTAATTTTGTGGTAATATTTTTACATTGCAATGGTTAACTACTATAGTTACCAGTAGAATATTATAGTAAATTATTTAATTTGATTTTAGGTTTTAGTGTCAACCTATATTTGTTTTCAAACAGGATCAAGTCTTCCTTGCTGGAAGGAATAACATGGCTAGAGTAACAGTGTTCATCAATTATCCTTGAAAACTTCATTAAGCAAAATCTTCAATGATCAAATTCTATCTTGATTTACTACAGTTATCTACAGGAAACAAAGCTCAACACTTCAATAACAAAGAACCACAGTGTCTTTTACATATAAACAACACAAAATGTTCTTTACAGGAGAAATGAATTTGGTTAAAAAAATTATGAGACTAAGGAAAATTTTTCTGGGACCATATTTCAATTTGGGAAGGTTTATCTTGGGAACAAAAATTGTTTCATAGAAAAGGTGCTTGAATGATTATAAGATCTTGCCCTTAATTCTGTTTATAACTTCTACTTGGAGCTTTGAATAAGTCACTTAAATTCTCAGTTTTATAATCTATAAAATATAGATTATTTTTAATAGTCTCAGTGTAGATACTGAGACTTCTTCTTGCTCTAAATTTTCATGGTTCTCTGAAATGCATAAATCATTGCCCAGAACAAGAAACAGGAACCACTGGGGTGATAATCAGTGACCCCCAATCAGTATTGTATTAAGTATTCATGAATATTTTAACTCATATGTGTCTAAATATTTTCAGGGTAGGTACACCATTTTTATAGTATGTAGAAGGTCTAGGATTTATAGTTGCTTTGGAGAAAGTATAGACTGAACTAGTTTACCATTATATTTACTGAGTTTTACTCATTTTATATTCTAAATAGTTTTTTCTCTTTCTTAGTTGTGGATTCTGAGTTAAAGAATTTTAGTACTCTTTATTTCCATTAAAATAAAAAAAATACAAATTATATTACTTGAGTACATTTGAGGTGATCATCGAAAGAGATAGGAAAACATTACATTTATTTGTATTAGTCTGTTTATCTGAATTCACTTAAAACAAATATTCAGTTTTTTGGTCTCTTTTTCAGTGAATTACTACTCCCACTGGAGACATCTTATTTGAATATTTATACTGAATTATTCTAAACCAATCCTGACCAATTAGGAAATCAAATATATTAAGCATATCTATGAAAGACTTTTGAAAGGTCAGGCCTCATTCAACTTTCCTTATCATAAAAAAAATTTACCAGTTCTGTATACAATACCTTAATAGTCTGAAATAGATTCCTGTAACAAACAAAGTGTCTTCAGAGGTTGATGCTTTTATTTATTAGTGTAGCATGAAAGAAAATGATAATACAATAGCATTTAAAAGTTGGATAGAGACAGCATGTGTTGTCATCGGTTAATGTGCAAATGCTCACTGCCATGGCAAAGCAACCAGGAGTGAACCATGGAATTATTACATTCACTCTGAAATGTCAGCCAAGCAAAGAACTGATGAATAGTAAGCAACTTTTCCTGAGCGTGACGGAAGTACATACTAGAGCAGCAAAAATAACTAATTTAATATTTATGTTTTATTAAGAGAGGGAAAATTATGTCTTTGCATAATATGACTTCAGGAGGCAGAGGCTGGGCTTAATATGTAAATGCTTATTTTGATGTGTCACCATACGTAGCCCTTTTCCTTTCCATCTGGCTGGTCTTCCTGCCTCTCTCCTTTCATCTGTATCCAACCCAAAACTCACCAGGAAACTGTTCCTAATTAAATTTACCCATTTTTTTAGTTTCACAGTTTCATGGAACTTTAGACTATAAGTATTGGAACAGACTTTATAAATAATTTAGTTCAACCCCTTTTGCCACCCTCATCTCACTTAAATGGCCACTTGTGTATGTATGCACATGTGGACAGGTGTTGCTGATTCTATTTGTTAGTACACTTTTCATCAACAAATTCTATTTCAAGTCAGCTTGGAAAATATTTATTTATTTAATAAGATTTCCCATTCTTGAATAATTGAAAAAGCCTACTGACAAAATAATTTGAAGGATTACTGTTCAATTTTGTATTTTATTTTGGTCTATTCTGCTGAAATTGGATGCACCCCATTCGGGAATTACTGAGGTGAATGATGCAAAATTCCAAATTCATCTAATCTATTACAACAATTTTAATGATAACATGGCAGACTCAAAAGAATGAGATGAACAGTATAGAACCTGAGTAAGAAAAATAAATAAATAAATAGCCTTCAATATTCTAACAACTTCAAGTATACCCACTAATTATATACTGGCTAATTAACAGTTAACACTTGAAGAACAGCTTTTTCTTTTCTAAGCCTGAATGTTTACCTCTTGTCTATGAGACATAATTAAGGAATTTGACATGGCATTAGCAATAATATCATTAACTTTGGTTATTGTTGAGTGAAGTAGCAAAGGCTTAACATCCATTACCTTCCAAAAAATAATACTTCATTGTAGGTACTATTTTTTTTAAAATTTATTTTTGGCTGTGTTGTGTCTTCGTTGCTGCGCTCAGGGTTTCTCTAGTTGCGGAGATCGGGGGCTACTCATCATTGCAGTGCGCCAGCTTCTCATTGTGGTGGCTTCTGTTGTTGCAGAGCATGGGCTTTAGGCGCACCGGCTTCAGTAGTTGTGGCATGCAGACTCAGTAGTTGTGGCACATGGGCTCTAGAGCGCAGGCTCAGTAGTTGTGGCGCATGGGCTTAGTTGCTCTGCGGCATGTGGGATCTTCCCAGACCAGGGATGGAACCTGTGTTCCCTGCATTGGCAGGTGGATTCTTAACCACTGCTATTTGGAAGCACGGAAAACTGGAAAGCAGCATGAGACCCTCCAGCTTCAGAACCGTTCCACCTTTGCCACAATCAACAAGCTGCTGAATCTAGAAGCTACTGACAAGGCTGAAAATTCTAGAATCCCTTTATCTCTACCACATTTCACACTATCAAAATGAATGACTGACATTCTGTCTCTTTCTCCAGTTAATTTAATTCCAAATCTAAGATCCATGACCGTGTATCTTATTAGCAACATCTGTATCATGAGTCTGTACCTTATGACATATTAGTGGCTGGGTAATGTAGTTGTAGGGTTTAGTGCTGTTAATTTCACTGTGAGTAAACCAGCGGAATGTGGAGAAATCCTCATAAAAATGTGAACAGCCTCCATTGAGAACCATTCACTACAATGTCCAAATATTATTCAGCGCCTAATAATTTACACATTGTGTAAATTACCTAGTGCAAACATTCACACCTGGAAATCAAAGAATAAAATGCATTACTTACATTTATTATTTTGGGCAGGGGTTGTGCAGGAGATGGGGAATAGAAAAATACCATAAAATGTTCCCCTTCTCTCATAGCATTTCACTGAGATAAACTAAACTTACATCCCAATTTAAATCATTATCTCTTTTGAGAAATAGTTTAATTAATATATGGTTTGAATCTCTTTTGCCTGTCATTTTTCCATCTGCAGTGTACCTCCATATATATCAATTGGTGTATTTTATATACATATATACACATATATGTATAAATTACCATATTGTAAGTTTAGTTGTCTATATTGTTTACTGGGAATATTAAAAAATTAATACCACACTGATACTTATATAATTGGATAGCATATAAGGCAAATAATGTCAATTCTTAAACAGAATTTTATTTTCATGTTAAAAAATGGAATTAATTGCTAAATAGAAGCAAAATATTATCTATATGGTTTAAGGAAGTCACATTCTTCATTTGGATTTTATTGACTCGCCACCTATCATCAGTATGGTAACAGTAATAACTAAAAACATACTTGGGATTTTCACATGACTCATCAAAATTAATTCTCAAAATAACTTCTAGAGAACATAACATAAATATTATTATTACTACATCTATATACTGCAAAGGAATTTAGGCCAATAGAATGTAATTAGGCAGGAAAGAGTCTATTCAGCTGACTTGGGATGCTCAAATCCTATACATTCCAAAGAAAGGCCTGCCTTCGGGACTGTTCATTAGAATATTTGAAGTAATTAGTATTACATATGCTTGAAGCTTTGGATCACTCTGCTGTGCCATTTATCCTAACAATGTGATTTATGGTGAAGACTGATTTTTGCTTGGGAGAGTGGGGAAGGAGTGGAATCTGAGTAACTAAGGCCAGTCATGTGGGCGGATCCCCAATAAAAATCTCTACACTAGGCTCTGCTGAGCTTTCCCAATTGGCAACACTTCACACATGTTACCACACATCATTGCTGGAAGAATTAAGGGTATCTCCACGCAACTTCATTAGGAAGAACACCTGGAAATTTGTGCCTGATTTCTCCTGGACTTTGCCCCTTGTCCCTTTCTTCTTTGCTGACTTTAAGCTGTATCCTTCTGCTGTAATAAACAATAAACATGAGTGTAAAAGCATCTTAGTCCTTCTAGCTTTTCATCAAACCCAAGGGTGATCTTAGGAACCCTTGACGCAATAACATGCGCTGAATATCACTTGGATTTCCAGGAAAATTTCAAGAGTTTTGATGAAAAACATCACACATTTTCTTTTAGAGCATATGATTTTTGTACATATGACAATAGCATAATTTTGCAGAGCTGCAGGCATGTTTTCCTTCTCTTTGGTAAAATACATGTTGCAAGCAGGTGTGATTTGCCTTCACCACTCATCAGTATTGTCTTACAGAGTAGAAATATTCGTTGCTCATGAAAAGTAAAGCACAGCTGTGTTCTATAAATGAGATATGGACAAAGTGGGTTTTGTAATGGACTTTTTTGTTTCTAGATGAGAGGAAGTACTGCATTCTCTGAATCTTTCTTTGTTATTAGGAAATATCCAATGGAGAAAATATTGATCCTTCTTTTCTGTAGTCTCAGTGGGCAGCCTTCCTCTGGCTTAGTTTGCAATAATGCTTAAGCCTCCTGGCGAGGAAATGTCATTGGCTTGGCATCCTACATGTACAGGATTCCATTGGGACCATCACTGCATTCTTTGACTTTCCTGGTTGAATTATTTTATCGTATATTGGACTTAATACACTAACTGGTACTGTGATGACTTGGTCTTCCATAACTTTATTTGTTCTGATATTGAGAAGTCCCTATGATGATCTAACATCCCTTTAGTTGCTAAGATTTAGAAGTACTTGTTAACTTCTAAGTCACGCTCAATCTAGATACTTTTTTGTTTGGTTTTGTTTACTTTAAGTGCAAAATTGAGTATATATTTATATATATGAACCTTATATTAAAATTGATATATGTGAATTTATATGAAATGAAATATATATAAAAATATATTTATATATGAACCATATATTAAAATTCATATGTGTGAAATACATATGATGGACATAACACTACATTCTCTTAACTAGTAGAAATGACTACATGTTTAGAAAACAACTTATTCTACTTATATTGGTAAATAAATCAGTTTCATATAATGAAACATAGTTGAATTTTTAGCGTTTTACTTTAGTTTTGCCTTCAAAATACTATATTCTATTTTAAGAAATTGGAATACTTGAAGAAATTTCAAATATTGGCAATCCACAAAAAGAAAGAAGAGAAAAATTCAATAGTAGTTCAGTAGGACATAAACCCTGCAGGCCTGACTGATAGTTATATTCCATCTGATTCATGCTTATTTCTAGAAAAGAAACACAAGCTACACACTGAAATGAACCTGATGACTTTCCATAGCTAACCAACAAGCTGTTGCATTTCAGCTAGTTATAATATTCATATGTTATTCAGTTAGGTTTACTTTGAAAGTATTTTTTCAGTCTACTGATATTTATGGATTCCCTCTTACATGGAGGTTCTTTACATGTTTCATATGTTTATTCTTATCTTCTTGTCTTTTTTAAAAGCCTTGCAAAGTAAGAACTATCACAACATGCTATTTTTTTCTGATTTTGACCAGAAGGTGTATGTATTATTCAAGTGGCAGACCAACTGGAACACGAGTATGGCACTGACGTATTTTTATTATGGTCATATAGTATTATCTGAATTTCATTAGCTGATGCTGGTTTGTGCCTGAAAGAAATGTCTTTCATTACCATTGAAAACTTGCAAAATTTCATTCCCTGAGACTGGGCTAAATTGAGATTTCTGGCTTAAGATAATTAGGAACTGGTATATTTATATATAATATAAAATGTTGATAAGCTACCATTATATTTACTTTTTAATGTATTTCTTTAATCCTCACTTGAGGCAATATTATTTCATGCCATGGCATGCCCCTTCTAGAGGTGGACTATATAGGTGTGGATGCCAGCCTTGACATTTTCTATTTAGATTACATTGGCAAATTATTTTATCTCTCTAAGCCTCAATTTCTTTATCTGTAAAATGGAAATAATAGTATCTATCTGGACTTTTATGAGAATTAAATTAGATAATGCAAATGAAGCCATTAGGAAGGATTTAAGATTTAGGAAGAGTGCTATGATGGATGCTCCTGAGGGACTCCAAAATTTTGAGATCCTGCTTTTATGTAGGTGCTTCTGGCAGATTCTCCTCTCCTGTCTTTTGAAGATAGAAATATTATCTTATCTTGAACTGAAATGTCTCTGGAGAGGGGAGGGAGATGCCTCTAGCTTTATTACTGTAGAGGGAGTCCAGGGAGAGATAGCTCTAAATATCTACAGGAGTTGCCATTTTTATTTCCAAGGCTGTTAGGCAAACATATCTCAACAAAGCTGTATATGCTTCCTGCTCAGAGGATGAGCATAAAAATCAGATCCAGGGAGAATTATATCCCAACACAGCGAGCTATTTATACAATCTACTCTGAGGATCATGTAAATATTCCAACCTGATGGTTTTATGCATAATAAAAGCATGATTGAAGAGTTAAAATGAATTAGAGAAAAGCTAAGGTAAAAGCACAGGTTTTTGTGCTCAAATCCAGGATAGGCTACTCAATATTTGATAGCTTAATTTTTTTTTCTTTTTTCAGCTAGATAATTATTTCTGTTGCCTGATTTACATATTTTACAACACAACAAAATTTTGTTTTTAAAATTATTTTTCTGGAAGTGGGCTTTTATTCAGTGTGACATCATCAAGAGACTTGATTTTTATCTTCCTCCAAATTTTTTTGTAAGAATCATTCATCTTTTGCCACCTCAAAGTGAAGATGTTATTGGTAAAGAAATAGTACTTTCATACTACCTGCTTTTCAAGAAAATAAATTATACATCTTGGTATCAAAATTCAAAAGTGCCAAATGAAAGCATGCTCATAATTTTTCATAAATATATCTTCAGAAAAGTAGATCATTTAATAGGAGTACCATCATACTGAATTTTTAAATATCTATAAAATTTTAAAAATTAATAAAATGTATATGATTTTATTTATTTACTTAAAGTAGTCTTTAGGGATATCTATATTTATCATATATATACAAATATGCCATGATGAATTTCTGCTTATATCTTAGACATACTTTTTAGTGGAGTTATACCATTTGAGAGAACAATAAATGAGGATGATAAAGAAACCTGTTGAAATGCATGCCCTAATGTTTTTGCTACAATATTGTTTTGATATAATATTATTACTTGCTCTAGCTTACTTCACCTGAGTTTTAATTGCTTTTCAGGTCATTTTAGTATCAAACAGTGTGTTGAATGTTTATCTGTTTTACTTCCTTTAATATTTACAATAATCCTATAGGATGCCTACTATGGTTACCTTTATTTTACAAATCTGGGAACTCTAGGAAATCATACAGCTAGTAAGTGGGAGGGTCACGGCGTGAAGTTTTGCTTTCCAGTCTTCAAAATATTCTATGTATATGAATAATTGCATATTCACCCATAATTCTCTATAAGAAAAACATAAGATTCAACTTTTAATACCATATATTTAATTGAATTGCTTATACATATACAGGGGCAACCGTAAATTATAACTGACTTCATACTTGACTTTAAATTTTAAGACCCAAAATACCATCTCATTTTATATTGCATGAGTTGGGTTCAATGAAGTCAGTGAATGTCATTTATTAGAGCATTAACAAATGAGTCATTTTTGGTAAATCACAACTATTTCTTCACAGTTTCTATAAATGTCTTTTCCTGAATTGGCAACAACCACAGGCAAAGTAGTTTTATTTTCATCTTGGTATCAAGGTGCAACATGAGCTACAATGGATCATGTGCGTGCTTGTGCTCGCAATTGCTTCATATGCTTTAAATTCCATTTAACTGGGTATTCCAAATTCCATTCTGACAACAGGTAAGGTCTAGAAAAAGAAAAAAAAAAAAACTACGAAATAAAGCTGGCTTTTTTAGAAAAAAAGCCAGTTAGAAAAGCCAGTTAGAAAAATTATAATCTTGTATACAAAATGTTTAAAACTCACATGACAGTCGTGATTAAAGGCTATGCAGGAAAATCATAAAGCGCTCAAAAAGGTTTCAGCTCCTTGCCAGATGTAGCTTAGATTGTAGCATTGAAGCTTTTCTTAGTTCACTTAATGAGAGAGACCTATGAGGGAGATTGTGATCATTTCTGATTCTTTCTTCTCAAAGATCATACATGCATTTAACACTCATTTCCACTTGCCACTAAGTGAAAGCATCATTTCCTGCTTGCTTTCCACTTCATAGATGATATGAGAGAGGTAGAAAAAGAGAGAAGTACTAGTAGATTATTCTTTAAATTATAATGTATTACATTTCAGGAAAGAGAAATCCACTCCAAATAGCTAAAATCAAAGGAGATGGGCTATTTTGAGGGTGAAAACACACCTCATAGAAATTCAGGAAATTCTTATCATTCTGACATTACAAAGGGAAAGAATGTTGACATTTGTTGGTAGAGCTGGGCAGCAGGAATTTACGTGCCCATGTGCTAATAATGAGCAATTAACACTAATCAGTTATATCCAATGTGTCCTTTTTTTTCCTATGCTGCTTCTGACTGTACAGCTATTCATGTACCTCTTCATTCAAAATCCAGGGAAAGAACACATTTATTTCTGGCCAGAAAATAAATTGGAAATCAAATTATCTCTAGCTGGAAATACAGAATCATGTGATACATACAGTTGGCTAAGTCCAGGGGTTATAAAGAGAGTAGACATATTAAGTTAAAATGTGGGTAATTGACATACCAATTTCTTATCAACCATGTTTTTGTATAGTCCATATTAGGGCAGTTAATCTATTTTTGACTATACTCCTTATCCCAAGTCACACAATTCATATCCTTGCATCAGCATCAAAGAACAAGTGCAAAGACTTCTCAGTCTTTCTTTTTTCAATTATCTAGAACTCAGTCTTTAAAATGAAAGAGCAGTTTTCCTAATAACTACAACAATCACTTTTCTTGTTTTCCATTTTAGAAATTCATGAAATGCTGAAGCTGTTTATCTCCTAGAAATTCCAAAGATTCTACAAATGCCTTCTAAAAATCAACATGTGTGTGCCTTCACAGGGTATGATTTAATGTTTTTTATAGTCTCCTTGGGTTAAATGGGCCTGTTAAACTCTTCTCTCCTGAATCAGAAGTCCTGAATTCTGTATTTCCTGTCTCCTACCATCAGAAGACACTTGAATGCCTTAATTTACTGTCTCTCAGAGTTTCTGCTGTTTAACTATGCCTCCCTAATTCTATTCCGTGATTTGTACTTGTTTCAAGTTTGTATCATATAAGCAATGATAAGATAATATTTGAATTATTTTGAAATATTATTTTATCCTTATTTGAGGAGAATAGCATAAGAGAATCACAGAAACAATAATATATGGATAAGTAATTCAGTTGCTATAAAGCATGTTATTCTGTAAAGAGAACAGTATTGAGCACAAACTGGAGAAGATCATTGTCAAGCTGTGGTGCCAGAATAGTGAAATAATCTGAAAGAGCTTAGATGTCTATTACGTATTTTTTAATTTTTGTTGAGAATAAAATACAGCATTAACCGATGGTGCTGCCTAAAGTCTACTCCATTTCTTCTGAGTTGCCAAACAGAATCAGAAGTAGAGCTATCACTGAGTCTGAAACATAGTATTTTTACAGGTTCATGGCTTACCATTATAAGAATCAACTGGGAAAATGATCAGCACATTTAATATGGAGGCACCCTGGTCACAACCTCAGAGATTCTGATTTTTAAACAGTATTTTTAAACAGTATTCCACGTGTTTTACAAATTACTGAAGCCCATCCGTTTGTGGTTGCAATTTAGAATAAAGCAGGACTGGCATCTAATACTGATCCCCAAATTTTCTAGTTCTCAGATCATAGACAAAATAAAACACTTAATAAATCAAAATCTCCTTTTCCTCATCTATAAAATTGATACAATAGTACTAATAGTCAATTCATAGATTAATTAAATTTAAAAAACAGTTAATCTCAGGGCCTAGTATAAATCTGCTGAAACTTGGTAATCAGTGTTAATATTACCATAATCAAAAACAACAAATAACATTTGTTCATTAGCTTACTTTGAATGAATTAAAAAATTTTCTGGGCAGAGGGCAAAATGCCTCTCACTCTTCCATACACATTAAACCAGAAGCCCTCTAAGACCTACTGTTCCCTAAATAAGGTTGCTAGCTTTAAAACAATAATATGAGACAGTCAGTTAAATGTGAATTTCAGATAAAAAATAGATTTTTTTTAGCATTTTAGTATTAATATTAATATGCCCCATACATACTTAAGTATATTCTATGCAATATGTGGAACATACTTGTAGTAAAGATGTATTCACTGTTTATCTAAAACTCAAATATAACTGAATGTCCTGTTTTTGTTTTTGCCAATCCTACTCATAATGGTAGTACTCAATGTTCATCTTAAGCTGATTTCCCACTTGGGTAAAAATGTTCATGAGGGTTGAACCCACAGGCTAGATAATCCCCTCTCCCAAAAAAGATGTATGGTTGAGCCTGACTGCAGGCAGCCTCAAAAGGCATTTTCTGATTCTCAATCACAAAGATTAAGAAGCTTGGGCAGTAAATCGTTATCTATTTGACTAACCTATAATTTTCCTCAGCTGGCTAGATAATGTCAGTCATTTTAATTCCATTTCTCTGCATACTCTTTTTTCTCCTTCAGCTCTTCAGCATTTTGCCCTCTTCACAAAGTGGAAGATGTCCATAATGCATTCCTTATTACTACTTTGCTGAGTGTCCCTAGGGACCCATCTGTCTGAAATGCTCTCCTGTCAGCAGTAGGGAGTCAGGGGTGATTGCTAACCTGAGAAGAAGGCATTGCCACTATTCTTGGTATGGCACCTTCTCTTATTTCTCAACTTTTGTGTCAAAACCAATTTGAAAATAGCAAGCCCTGCTTTATAAGTAACACATAATAAAGTCTTGTTTGGCGCTGATCAAAAGAAAAGACTCTACGTGTTTATACATTGCAAGATCAGTGGATCTAGGATTTACATAAAAAGCTGGATTAAACAATACACAAACCAAACTGCCAGTATGGTAGATTGCTCATGACCATGAACTAGCTGTAAAACAGGAGATCTGTACATCAATTCCCACTCTACAGAGAGATTTTAGCAAATAATAAAGATTTCAATGCAATTCCCTACTTAATAATTATATGGTAAAATGTCTGCTGAAAAATAGAAATGTCTTTAAAATAATAATACATTACCCTAAATACTTATCTAGTTTTATTTTAGATATTATATTATATAGTTTCCAACAATATTGCATACATTTTTTAAATGACCACTTTGAAGTCTGCACAGACAAATAACACCACATAAGCTGAGGGCAAATCATCCTGCAGCGTTTGGGACCATAATGTTGAAAAACTGCGGGCTTCCTTACTCCTTTATTATAGTGTCTTCTGTCACAGCCCTGAGACTGTGCTGTGATGAACTGCATTCCTCTTCAAGCTTTCTTGGAACCTTGGAACCTTGTTCACGTCTCTCTTAGTTCCTATCACATAGTGCAGATATGGTTGACTGATCAAGCTGTAAGTTTCTAGAAAGCAAATTCCACCTCTAAATAAGAATGGTAAAAGTAGTACTATTTATTGAGGGCTTATGTGCTGGACAATGTACTGAGTTCTTTCTCAACATCATCTCCTTTAATCACAACAATATTATGAATTGCATATAGTTATCCCAATTTAAGTAATTTGTCCAGATACTATGTATTTTGAATTGAAAATTGAACTGTAGTCTAATTCATATCTTCTAATCTCTATAATATAACATCTTGTGTTCCACATTAACTTTCTTCCCAGTATGCAGCATAATGACTAACAAAATAGTATGCAATGAAAGACTAATAAATAAATGAATTAATTACTGATGAAGTTATATGTTCAAGACCATGGTTACGTTTCTGCCTCTTTATTTTTAACTCTTTGTATTGAACACTTCTTTCTATTTTCTCAGAAAATAAGCAAGGAATTCCATTGCGATAAATTGTACATATTGTAAAATACTTTGTTATAATATGATTAAAAGTAACAAAATGTTAATTATGTACAGAGTATCTATATAGCTGTTAGAATAAATGAAATATTTACATGCATAGGGAACAGAATATTTTGTCATTCTTGCTACAGGGATTTAAACTTTTCTCAAACTCCAAAAGTTAGCATGTTTAGAAAGAAATTATCTTTTTGGACAGTTATTCACAGCATGACTTTAAAGAAGAATTATCAATCTTATTTCGCCATACCCGTAAACATATGCTAGTGAGTGTGTGTGTCTTTCTGTGGAGGTTTTTAATCTTTATATAATACATATTTGTGAGAGTGTGTGTGTATGTATGTGTGTGTGTGTGTGTGTGTTTGTGTATATATATGTAGTGAGAGGTTCTTAAATATAATGTCTTCAAAGAAATCAGAAATCAGAGTTAAGAAAAAAAAATAACAAAGCAAGTACAAATATAGAACCACAGAATGAGCTTTAAAAGATGAGTGTGATATGAGTCTAAAATGCATTTGGAATTTGACAAATACTAGATAATGGAGATAAATGTATATTTCTTGAAAAGAGTAAAATATCTGTATAGCTAGGTGCCTATTTTAATCAAAAAATTTATCAAACACCAGGGTTCAGTTTCATTATGGAGATAAATAAACAAATAAAGCCTCAACTAGAGAGTATACAAACCACACATATGAATTATATTTTCTTATCTTTAATCTTCTTATACTTTAATTTATTACATGATTTCAGTGTCAGGGCAAGATTTCTAAGGCAACGTATTACACTTCCAGTATTTTGAAGAAGCACATGCATCTAAGTACTCCAAATATTTTATTAGAGGTATTTAAGGAAAGCTTGATGATAACTTTATGTTTATTTTAAGCTGCATATAATTTTTTGTGAGTTTTTCCTATTGTTATTTGCTTGCTGATATTAAAATTCTTGTCAATCACCAGTAAGGAATTTTTTCCCATGCAAGAAAGACCAGAGTGTCTAAAAGGAAATTTTACAAAAAGGACAAAAATACCTTTTAATTTAAAAATTGTTATTATTCTGATCATTTATATCACAACAGTTTTCTTAAAAATTTTAAAGACTTTGTCTTAGAACAGGAAATTTTTACTCAAAATAATATTTTATGCTTTTTCCTGGTACTTTTTATTTTGAGAGTATTGCTTTTTTTTTAGCTGTTAAGTTGTACCTTCTATTTCCTGATCAGCAGTACAGTCATATTTTTCCAACTTTTGCTTCTGAACCATTTTTACTTAAATATAAACTGGCATTCACGTGTATGATACTGCTTGACTCTTCTGCCCAGGTTTATTAACAATTACTATAATATTGCTTCTGAGGAACTTAGATATAATTTCCAGTAGCTGTTCCACAATAGAACACCACCAAGAGGGTATGTCTGTTCTTCATTCAGGTGATTCACTATCAGCCAACAGTATTCAATTTCCAAAGTACTCTGACCCTGACTTCACTCATTTTTGAGTTATCATCGTCTTACAGAAGAAAAATCCATCCACTTTTAAATGGAAGTACATTTTCTCATTTAGACATCTTCCCAAAAGGCATGAAAAGTAATATTCTACTCTTGAAACTTCTGTACTTAACATTTTATTTTGTCTGATCTTATGAAACATGATACCAGCATATTTCACCAGGGTTATGTGGAATAGAAAGTGTTGAGAACAATTAGATCGGGCTTTCATTTAATAAGCACCAAAATGAAGCTAACATCATATTCAAAATGATTCTGAAAAAAAATGATACTTTACCATAGTGAATGCAGTTTTGTTGTTTTGTTGTTGTTGTTGTTGTTTTGCGGTACGCGGGCCTCTCACTGTTGTGGCCTCTCCCGTTGCGTAGCACAGGCTCCGGACACGCAGGCTCAGCGGCCATGGCTCACGGGCCTAGCCGCTCCACGGCATGTGGGATCTTCCTGGACTGGGACACGAACCCGTGTCCCCTGCTTAGGCAGGTGGGCTCTCAACCACTGCGCCACCAGGGAAGCCCGTGAATGTAGTTTTTTCAATGTGTTTCAATAAGCATTTATTATACTAAAATATGTATCCTTTTTTTAGTTTAGAAGGAACAATGAGGAACCTTTGGTTTTCACAAAATACTATGACTTAGATAGTAGTACATTATTATCCCTGCTTTATCGTTAAGAAAACTAAAGTTCAGAGATTATGAAGACACTGGTTCTAGGTCAAATAGCTAGCTTGAGTAGAGTCAGCATCAAATGAAAATTATCACATACCCAAATACAGTGTTTCTCCTAGTATTCTACTGTGCCTCCACATACGAGATGTGTAACAGACTATGGATAAATATACAACCAAGATGTGGCCCCTGCCCATGAGAGGTTTACAGACTATAGAGGATAAAAGAGAAGTAGCCTAAGAGTTTGAATCCAGGTAAAAATGTGATAAGTAATTATTTACTTCACTTATTTATCAGTTATTGACTCTCTTCAACTACTAGAATGCAAATTCCACAAGGGCAGGGATCTTTATCTGTTTTGTTCAAGCTGTATCCACAGAGCCTAGAACAGTACCTGATAGTCATTCAACAAATAATTTTGAGTGAGTGACTAAAAGTCAAGATTAAAATACCAGTGAAAAGATAAGAAAACATTGAAGTGAGGAAATATTTTTCCACTAGTAGTTAAGGAAGACTTTGTGATCTGGACACTGCGTATGTCTAGGACTTTACCTCCTGCCATAACCCTGCTTCCTCACTGTGTTTCAGCTCCTCTGGCCTTCTCTGATCACCCAGTTAGAATTAGCTAAGTAATCCCTTTGACATACCCTAGCACTTGTCACTACCTGTTAACTAATTAACATTTTTATTAATTTGTTCATTCTGGTAGTTGTTGGACTCCCCCTTCTAAGCAACAAGCTCAAAGATCTTTCTTTTCAAATCTGCCACATTATTCATAGCACTTAGCCCACTAATATAAGGGCTTGATATCTGATGAATGAAGAAATAAATAGGGAGGCATAGAGAGAAATCAAAGATTAAGCTAGTAGCCTAAGAGACAGCTGATACAAAATTCTGTCTGGAGCAAGATGTTGACAATTGCTTAAGGTGGCAAAGTTCTTTTAGGAATTTAATCTAAGAAATATTGAGAGAATCCAATTATTGACAAACTGGCACAAAAATGGGACAATTCTGTTTTGGAGACCAGCTTAAACAACAATGAACTGAACTGCAACTATTGAGAAAGAGACTCCATCTCTAGAGTTTCGTGGTAACCTAAATTACCTTCCAGGTCTAGTTTCCATGAAGTTCAACAATATCATGGCTCTTGTTCATCCCTGGAATTGTGCCTTTTTGTTCCCTGAGTTGATGTGTATTTTTACATCACAACTTTATTACATAGTGTAGTCTGCAAAATCTGTTGCTTGCACCTGAAAGGATTTGATACAGAGTCAATCAGACATACTCAGGTCCCTCCACAAACAGCTCTTTAATTTTTTTATTAGTAGACTATTTCCCTGTCTTATTTTTCTTAAATAATTGAAAACAGAGTCCACTCTTTACATCATTTTATCTCCATAGACCATGTTCAGCCAGGGCAGATAACTAGAACTCACTCTTCTATCCACTACCAGCCTGTGTTGGTCTTAGTAATTTCTAAAAATAAGATGATCTCAAGAGCACTGCTATCTATCAATGTGATATAATTTGAAAAACACTGATTACAGCAAAGTGAATCAGTTATACATGTACATATATACACTCTTTTTTTCTTTTTAGATTCTTTTCCCGTATAGGCATTACAGAGTATTGAGTCCCCTGTGCTATACAGCAGGCTCTTACTACTTATCTATTTTATATATAGTAGTGTGTATATGTCAATCCCAATATCCCAATTTATCCCTCCCCCACATCCCCTGGTAACATAAGTTTGTTTTCTACACCCGTGACTCTATTTCTGTTTTGTAAATAAGTTCATTTGTACCCTGTTTTTCTAGATTCCACATATAAGTGCTATCATATGATATTTGTCCTTCTGTGTCTGACTTACTTCACTCAGTATGACAATCTCTAGGTCCATCCATGTTGCTGCAAATGGCATTATTTTGTTCTTTTTATGGCTGAGTAATATTCCATTGTGTATATGTACCACATCTTCTTTATCTACTCCTCTGTTGATGGACATTTAGGTTGCTTCCATGTCCTGACCATTGTAAATAGTGCTGCAATGAACATTGGGGTGCATATATCTTTTTGAATTAAGGTTTTCTCCAATATATGCCCAGGAGTAGGGTTGCTGGGTCATAAGGTAGTTCTATTTTTAGTTTTTTATGGAACCTCCATAGTGTTCATAGTGGCTGCACCTATTTATATTCCCACCAACAGTGTGACAGTGTTCCCTTTTCTCCACACCCTCTCCAGCATTTATTGTTTGTAGGTTTTTTGATGATGGCCATTCTGACTGGTATGAGATGATACCTCATTGTAGTTTTGATTTGCATTTCTCTAATAATTAGTGATGCTGAACATCTTTTCATGTGCTTTTTGGTCATCTGTATGTCTAAAGTTTCCTTGTGACTATAAAAGCTTCCTTCCCCTATGCATCATAGCTATTAAAAAAAAAGAGCTTATAAATCAAAGAGTTAAGAACTGAAGTGGATCCATATAATGGAATATTAATCAACAATAAAAAGGAATGATGTAATTTAGAGTACTCAGAATCATAGGAAGTAGAATGGTGATTGCCAGAGACTGGGGGATGGGGAATGTGGAGTTATTATTTAATAGCTATAGAGTTTCAATTTTGCAAGCTGAAAAGAATTCTAGAGATGGATGGAGGTAATGGTTGTACAAAATTATGAATGCACTTAATACCATTAAACTGTACACTTATAAAAGGTTAATATGGGGGCTTCCCTGGTGGCGCAGTGGTTGAGAGTCTGCCTGCCGATGTAGGGGGCATGGGTTTGTGCCCCGGTCCGCCAGGAAGATCCCACATGCCTCGGAGTGGCTGGGCCCATGAGCCATGGCCGCTGATCCTGCGCGTCCGGAGCCTGTGCTCCACAATGGGAGAGGCCACAACAGTGAGAAGCACGCGTACAGCAAAAAAAAAAAAAAGGTTAATATGAAAATATTGTTATGTGTATTTTTTAACACAATAAAAATAAATTAAATTTTAAAAACTTTTGGAAAAAGAAAAAGACACTGAAAGATCACCTAATCAAGCATACTTCCATGATACACCCCTCTGTGATTCCCTAAATATATATTTTTGAGCCATTTTTAGAAGCCCCTCTAAATACAAGCACATTTAAATACAGCTATTGAACCATATTTGTCAGTCTGAGGAATTTTAAATACCAGGAGTTAAAATAATAAAAATGTAGAATATTATTGTAGGTGATACACAGGAAGAGAAATTGGCCTCAAAATACTTTTTATAATTTTACAAAATATAAATATTTGGCACTTTACCTTTTCTTTGTTTTATTTCCTTTTTTCCCCTAAACTTGCCACCATTGTTTTACATTCTATTCTGCATGCTATTTTACTTCCTGCTTTTTTTGTCTCATCTGCAGAAATGTTTCATTATAAATTTGAATAATTGATCTTTAAATAGAATGATCATATGTCCTGAAGAATAATGTCTCCTAGCTATCTTTCAACTACTTGTTAAGCTGCCCTTTGTTTTGTCATAATCTGATTCTTTCTTTCCAGTAAAGGAAAATTTTTTTTAAAAAAAGAAGGTAGACACAGAAAAAAATTCCAGAGGCCAACAAGACTGATAGTCTCATTTTTCAAAAGAAGAAACTGAGGTCTTGAAATATGACATGACTTCATAAGAAGTCAGTCTCTCAGAGAGTCCTTGGCCTGTTTTAATTCAACTAACCATTTGTAGGAGTAAGAATTCTAGGCAACCAAATCTTACAACACTTTGAAAGGTACATAGTGCCATATCCTCTGTGGGACCTCAGTAAATATTTACTGATTTTAATTACAATTATTTCCAAGGAGTACGCTTTCCATTTTAAGTGTCAATTCAGTTAAGAACAGCATTCATGTTGATCTTTGTCTCATAATTCTAATTATTTTAAGATTTTGTATATGTGTCCTCTTAAAATTTTTATTAGCCTTATATGTCCTCTCCAAGTAAATTTACAAGTAAAACAAAATCTCGATTATGCATTTGGCAAATATGGATTATAGTATAGTTCTGTGATTACATTTTTAAAATATCTGTATTATGTATTATATCCTTTGAGCCAATCAGTTTTATCAGTTAATTATGTAACTAGCGTATTTTTTTGGTAACATATCATGAACTTCATAGGATGGGGTAGTTTCTTCAAAACTATTCTGGTCTAGTATATAATTAAGTTATTAAGTTTGATTCTCAATAAAGAAAAATATCATTTGAATAATTAGTGAAAAAGACAGACCATAAGCAGTACACAATATGTTTTCTTTCACAGCTTCGTTACTGAAGACATAATGTATCATACGATAATATATATTATTGATTAGCATAATATGAAAATGACAGAATAGTATTTCTGACTATGATGAAAACATCAAGAGCAATTTATCCATATATAAATATAATTCCAACATAGTAGACTGTAGTGTGCTTTGAGAAAAATCTGAGCCTTGTTTGATTGCTGAAGGAAAAAAAAGTAAGTTTTTTAAAGACAATATTAAAATATGCTTAAAGTTTAAAAAAAAACTAAAAAATGGTTAAAAGTCTTTTAAGCAAAGGTAAAATTTTCTCAGAAACAAATTATGATTCTAATTTCCTGTTTTGTTCCTAGATCCGATTTTAAATTTATTTTTTAGTAATAAATTAATTTTAAGAGTAACAGAAGAATAATTGTATTTAAGACTTTATTTTCAGTAATTATATTATTTTAAAATAAGTGGGTTTAGAAGGCAATTTTAAAAAGAAATTAGTTTCTAAAGAATATTATTACAATTTTGTTTGAGCCTCAATAAGAATTATTTAATTTTACAAAATATTAAAACACATATTATTAGAGATTATATTCAGCTCTAAATATTAAGTTAAGAAAATTCCTGGATCATTTCACATCCTTTCAGTGAGAACCAATGATTCTGTCTTTGTAATAACACTAGGAACAGACAAGGCTGCTTGCCACCCTGGGTCTAGTGGCCTGGGACTCGAGGCAATCAATACCTGAGCCTTGACAGCTACAAACCCATTCTTGCCACAGCAATGATGTGCCTCAGAGTTTGGGAAGATCCTCAGTACAGTGTGATGCATTCAGTAATGGTCATGGCATAGGAAAAAAACTAAATAAATCATTTGTGCCGTTTAACAAAGGCTTCCAATAAATGAAGAATTATTCAGAGGATTCCAGGCAGGGGAAAAAAAATAGGAAAGGATGTTGTAATAAGAAAGACAACGTTTGTAATGACTCAGATAAAGCACCTCCTGCTCAGAGAACTGCAAGTGATTTTATATTGCAGTTGTGTTGAAGGGAAGTTGGGATTGAAGTTGCCTATGACAGGAAATGAGGCTGCAAGTTAAGTAGAATCCAAATCTTTGAATACTTTTATATGCCTTGCTAAGCAATTTGAACCTTCTACTGTAGTCAGGGGGAGCTGTTGCGTGGTTTTTAAGTAGTGTATTTGAATGAGCAGAAATATGGTTTGAAAATTCACCATAGAAAAAATGGAGAACTGATTGGAGAAGGAAGAGACCTGAAGTACAGAGCCCAGGTGCCAAAGCGATGATTTAGAAACTGAATTTAAGTTCTAAAATAAAGTAGAAGCTGTGGAAATTAAAGTAAAGAATACAGATTTCTGAGTTATTTCAGCGTCACAATTGGTAGGGATTGGGCAGATGAGATAGAGAGTGTGTGGTAACCAGTTTCCAAAGTAGCCCCTAACTAATCCCCATATCCTGGTATTAACAGCCTTATCTCGTTCCCTCCCACATTATACCAAAATTGATCTGTGTGACCAATGAATACAGAAAAATTAATGGTAGGTCACTTCCAAGATGAGGTTATAAAAGGTCTTCCCACTAGGTCGCGCAGATTCTTTGTTGGGTCACTGTCTCTGAGGGAAGCCAGTTGCATGTCATGAGGAACCTTACGGAGAGGTAAGTCCACATAGTGAGGATCTGAAGCCAACAGCGTCAAGAATGAGCTGTCTCAGACACAGATCCTCCAGCTCTCTTCAAGCTTTTAGATGAGTGAGTGAGTGACCAGTTAACAGTTCATCTACTTCATAAGGAACCTGAGGCTGCACCACATAACAGTAAATATTCTTCACTGTATTTCAAGCTTCCAAGCTTTGAGGTAATTTGCCATGCAATGAAACAACTGTTAAAAGGGGGAGTACAAATAGTGCACAATTTTTTTGCTTTGTGTAGTTAAGAAGATAATGGGACCATGAAGGAGAGCATTTAAAAAATCAGAGTGGATGAAGAATGACCAAGGGGAGAAAATAAGTTGTTAGCCAAGAAGAGTTCTCAGTCGGTAATTTATCAATTGTCATGGAGCTCAAAAGAGTGATCTCAACTAGAGATAATGATTTGACTAATTGACAAGCAAAAATATGTGTTTGAGAAATAATTGAACTTAAGTAGTTTCATAGCAGCACAGCAATCACATTGTTATTGAATATATTTTGAAGGAGAAATAATTTGTAATATCTCTAAACTATCTGCTGCATAATGTCCAAACTCATTGGCTTTAACTTCCCCAGCATTTTTTCCAAGTAATAATATATATGTATCCTATATTTTATCAAAACTGTGTTGCTATTATCACAGTCTCCGACGTAAATTCCCTATCGGTGTTTTTCCTTACTGGGTTTCCTGCTAATAATCAATTTTACCAATAAAAATTACTTCTACTCTAGATACCCAATTTGAAAGCCATGTCCTTTATTAAAACCTTCCTCAATCTCTTCAAGAGAATTTGTTGTCCCTCCTTTGAACTCTCAAGCACAGTGTATGCTACTGTTAAATTATGGGTAGTATAGTTGGACTTACATCATAGATATTTGTGTACTTCTCCAATTAAAATATAAGCTTTGTGAGGGACTATGTTTACTCATTTTAATACATTACAGTATCCTAGGGGATGTTTTGCACATTGTACATCTTAGTCTCCAAACAAATAAATACATGACCTGCCTCAACTTCACAAACCTATGCCAGCTGACCTCAAAGAACTGCATTATTTCAATAATAGAATTTCACTTTGGAGATAATGCACCATGTAGTGAGTCTATTTTGATTCTAAAATTATATTTAATCAGATTTGTGTTCTTAAATGTAGAGGATTCTTACTATTGATATCAAAGTAAGTCAGCAGCTGCCCGTTAAAGAACTACATTTTGATGCATTTATTATTACCGGCATCTATGCAGCATATTCAAAGTAGCTGCTCATCATTTTCATACCAGTTGAGTTCTTTTCTGGGCAACAACCCTAAAATATGGGTATTCACTAATATTTGGATCCTTACATGCTATTTAAATATCCCCCAAAACACTACCCTGTGTTTTAGCTCTGGGAAGAAAAAATATCTTATATATGAATGATTGGTTGCCATATTTCACACAGTATAATTTTTTAATTGCCAAATTTCTCATAATATATCATTCTAATTTTAAATAATGGTAAGGCTGACATGATGAGTTTATAAAATTTGCAGGACTCCTACGTAGGTACTAACTATCTGTCAATAGCTTCTGACCACTTTCAGGAAAATTTATTTCAATTACAGCATCATCTAACCTCTGCCACAAACTAAATAGGAAATACAGAGAACCTCAGTGATCTTCACTAGGCTTCAAAAGTGTATCACTGAGCATAATGGAACTTATGGAATCAGTTCAGTTGTAGAGCTGCTTTATTGCACAAACCCAGGGAATACCTTTCACATTATGTACCCCGTGAATGATGTACTTCAGAGTTAGACAATGAAGGAGCTCCACTTACTGAGCCTAGTTTGAAACCCAGTGTTTTATTTTGATGTTATGCAATCTTTCTGATTTCCAAATAATGCCACAAAATATCTTAGGAATCTGACCTTGAAGAATGGGTAACTCAAACTTTAATTCTATTCTGATCTTCAATAGAAAGTTGTAATATTATAGAAAAATATATGCTCTTGGTTATATTTTTTGCATGTTTGATTTGTGTTTTGTTATTTTTTTAATCCATCCCTTCTCCATTTGTGATCATATGAATGGCAGTTCTAAAATAGTAAAATCTTAGAGTGAGAGTATATAGTCCTCCTGATACAAGGGAGAATATTCTGCCAATTTAACTTACTATCATATCTGCTTATTTAGTTAGAGGCCATTACAGGGTCTACAGCTTTTCATTTACGGAGCAATGAGAGTTAAATGACTGGTTTCTTTTGTTTATTTTTTTTCTTCACGACAGTCATGTAAATTCAGAAGCATACAAATAGCCAGGTAATTAGAATGTGTATACTTATATAGACTTTGGAAATACTTTTTTCTCTCTCCTTGTACTATTTTGTTTCAGTGTGTGTGTGTGTGTGTGTGTGTGTGTGTGTGTGTGTGTGTGTGTGTGTGTGTGTGTGTAGAGAGAGAGGTAATAGGCTGTTTTTCTAAAATATACATCAAGCACAGCTGGCAAGGGCACAGGCTTTCTTGGCAAAACTGAGTTCAGAGCATATCATTTTATTCATAGATTTGAATAAAATGGATATTGTATTAGTCAGGACTTGTGTTCCTTTTATTTTTACAAATGTCAAAACTAAAATCTTATTTTTTGTTAATAATAGATGTTTTTATTTTGATTGTAGTGAAGTTTGAAAATTATTATGAGGTTAATTTCCTCATATGCTGAAGTTTTAACCCTCCTTTGTTGGGCTTATGTACAATTAGAAGTAAAGAGTTAAAGCATCTGATATTTTTTCATATCTATCCTATGATTTGGGATGTTTCATCTTTTTACTATTCTTGAAGGTAGTTGCTTTATTTGTGGTTATGCTAACTGCACTCTGAGCCTTTAATAAAAATTCTTTGTTTTTGAAACCAAATACTTGTTTTATATTTTTCTTAAGTAGTTTAGTAATTATTTTATATGTGCAAATTACATCTACCATGCTCTTTTCCTACTTGTGATAGCTCCTTTTTTTCCCCTCTGAATTTTTCTGTAAAAACCTTATCATTATGTACCTTTATTGTAGTACCCTATATTCTTTGCTTTCATATAAAGTATTTCTGTGGACATTTTTATAACATTTTCTTAGAAACATCATTCAACAATAATTTTAATTGCTTAAAATTCTTCTGGACGATTAAAGTATTATTTATCGACCCATCTCTTGGTTAAGGTTTATTCTTCAACTCGAAATTGAATACAATTGAATTATGATCTGATAAATTTGTTGTAAGAATATTACACTTTTCTGTCTTGAAGAGTCTCCCTTGGGTAGTAAACAATAATCAATTCCAGTGTGTCATTTATTTATTACATGGAATATGTAAAGCCTTTTTCATTAAGATGTTTTCAATCCTCATGGTTCTAGTTGCAATATAAAATTTTATTTTAGTTGATTATAAGTTGATGTGTGTTCCATTATAGTGTATCAATCTTCATAAGTGACTAATACACAAAAACAAATTTAAATTTGCAATGTCACTATTATGCTTGTATTTTCTTTAAAAAATCTAAACATGTAATCACTATCCTGTTTCACTTGATAAATGGTCTAAGTCAAAATAAATGCTTTAATGACTTCAAATATATAATATATGTTGGAGTCATTACTCACAGTTGGATATATTTTTACTTCTGATAAACTTCTCTGTTTCTCAGAATGACTAAAAGCAGTAAAAAATTTTGTTTACTGAATTGGAGAAACATACATACTCACTAAGTAACTCTAGTTATAAACTAGTATTTCAAGAATAGGGTATTTATATAAGGCCTTTCAAGGAATGCAGTGCAGGATCTCATGCAGACTGATAATATGTTGTCACTTCTTAAAAATTTGTCCAACCTATATTTAAATAAGAGGCTATTACATGAAAAAAGAGCAAAGAATTGCTTCTGGTAGAATAACATTTTATTTCATATATCAGCCTTGCTATGGACTGAATTGTGTCTCCCATCACTCTACCCCCACCTCCAATTCCTATGTTGAAGCCCTAATCCCCCAATGTGATTTATTTGGAGATAGGGCTTCTAAGGAAGTAATTAAGGCTAGATGATAATTTAAGGGTGGGATCCTGATCTGATGGTAGAATTAGTATTCCTTTAAGAAGAGAAACTGGAGAGCTTGTGCTCTCTTTCTGTCTCTCTCCTCCCTCCCTTCCCCCTTCCCTTCCTCCATCTCTCCTCTCTCTCTCTCTCTTTCTCTCTCTCTCTCTCTCTGCCAGGTGAGGACATAGAAAGAAAACAACCAGCTACAAGCTCTCTGAAGAGAGCTCTCACTAGAACCTGGCCATGCTGTCACCCTGATCTCCAACTTCCAATTCTTCAGAACTGTGAAAAAAATAAATTTCTGTTATTTAGGCCACCCACTCTATAGTATTCCATTATGGTAGACCAAGCTGACATATACAGGCTTGAGTAATTAAGTTCTTGAAAATTTATTAATATAAGGGGCTAAATTTGCCTTCTTCCATGAAGGCATGAAGTGTTCATTGTAATCTGAGCATTTAGTATCACTGAAAGGGATACCACATTGTATACTTTCCAACTACATACTGTACTTTTTTTTTTTTTTTTTTTTTATTGCGGTATGCAGGCCTCTCACTCTTGTGGTCTCTCCCATTGCGGAGCACAGGCTGCGGACGTGCAGGCTCAGCGGCCATGGCTCACGGGCCCAGCCGCTCCGCGGCATGTGGGATCTTCCCGGACTGGGGCACGAACCCGTGTCCCCTGTATCGGCAGGCGGATTCTCAACTACTGTGCCATCAGGGAAGCCCTATATACTGTACTTATGCTGTATACAAGTTTCTCAATTCAGTATTCTTGCAGTGACATTTTAGCACCTTTACTGGACTTGTATCTTAGGCCTCCTACCAAGATGCCAGGCTTATAATCAGTTTTCATTACTGCCATACATCTCCATAATGTATTATCAACTCTGTCTGGCACTATAGATTCCCAATACAGACAATTTTCCTGTCAAGTAAAACATGAAAAATTGTATCATATGCTCCTGAACAAAAATAGCAAATTTTAATATATAAGCGAATATCATGCAATTCCTAGAGCCCTCTCCATCCCCATCCCTAACCATAAATTAAAGATGACCTAGGTTCAAATGATAGATTTGACAGTAGAGGTAACAATATTAATCTTATAAGAGTATTGGTAGGGGCTTCCCTGGTGGCGCAGTGGTTGAGAATCCGCCTGCCGATGCAGGAGACACGGGTTCGTGCCCTGGTCCGGGAAGATCCCACATGCCGCGGAGCAACTAAGCCCGTGAGCCATGGCCGCTGAGCCTGTGCGTCCGGAGCCTGTGCTCCGCAACGGGAGAGGCCACAACAGTGAGAGGCCCAAGTATTGGTAAATTAAATATAATAATGAAGGTAAAGTTCCTAGCCCAGGGACTAAATTTAAAATAACAAAAACACTATCCCCATTTTTATTTCTTTAAAATTGCTCTTACCTCCTTGAAACCATACTTGGCAATGGAAAATAGAAACATTTTATAGTCTGAATTATTTCTGTTAAAAACAGGCTAGATTGAACAAAATCCTTCAATTTCACTGATTTTCTCCCCCAATGATTGAACATAATCACTGGACGATTCTGAGACTAATCACTGGACAGCTTTGGGACTAATGGGTAGCTAAAATGACTAATTCATAAGTCCTTGAGAAAATGGAATACGCATTGCCAATTTATATGGTTCTTTCAAACTTGAAGTTCTGTCCAGTAGTTCAGTTGCACTGATGGAGATAAATATATTTTTAAATAAAATTAAATTCTGGATGTTTTTATTCATAAAATAATGAGACATTTAAAGCACCTTGGAGGCCAACCAGTCAGAGTTCACCCAATGCATTCTTTTGTAACTTAAACTCCCTGAACCACATGTGTCAATGTAAGTTCTTTTTTTTCAATGCCTTATACAATTTTCAAGCATAAAAAGAAATCAAAATAATTATACAAAGAACACTCATACACCAATACCTATATTTTTAAATATAGCATTTTGTTATAATTGCTTTGTGACATATCTGTTCTTCCCATTCCTCTACTTGTTCAGGGATCCATCTTTTTCTTTGATGGATTTTAGAGTAAGTTGCAAATAGTAGTACACTAGAACTTTTAGCATGCATATCATTAACCAGAGAATGTTACTGCTTTTTAAGTTCTTCATATTGTGTGATTATCACTACATAATGGAACATTATTTTTGCTTCCCAAATGAGTCAAACTTCTAGACGTGGGCCTATGCATATGTTAATATATGGCTGGAAAACTCATATTTTCTACTGTCTTTTAGCCATAAAATTTCTACTTATCTTTCAAATATCAGCTCAAACTTCATTTCCTTAGACATCTTCTCTATATCCTGAGTCTAACCTAGACACATCCTATTATTCTCTCTCAGGGCACCCTATTATTATCAATGATGTACTTATTATTTATCAGTTATTTGTTTTACATAAGAATCCCTCAGAAGACTATGAACTTAATAGTTCTTTATTATACACTTGGAAGCTAGCACAGTGTCTAGTGGAATGTTTCTGAAACATATCAATCTAATAAATATATGGAAAATGACAAAAATTGTAAAAAATGAGTAATGAGTAATAAATACATTTAAGGGTTATGTAAAAATGGAAAGCTGGTACTATTGTCAGAACCTCAGTTCCCTTCATTTTTTCAGGATGCACATATATTTTGTGTGTGTGTGTGTGTGTGTGAATGAACTCTAGGTTTTTTGTTTGGTTGTTTGTTACCATGTTATGTTAGGGCCACACTCTCCTTTCATCTCATATGTCCCAGCTTCTCTCCACAGCTCCTCAAAATATGTCTCTAGAAATGTCTCTGAGAAATGCTTGAACCATTGAGGAAAAAAATTTCAAAGCAAGGAAAATAATATCAAACCTGAAAAAAAGAAAAATTTTCTCTGAGCTGCCTCACTTGTCTCCTCTAAAAGGTTCCAAACAGACTTAATGTCTCAAAATGAATTTTTCTACTTTTGGAAAATAAAATGTTGGGTCTATGCTGGCAGGATATTTTAACCATCTTCCAAGTATTACTTTCAATAAATATACAAGAGAAAAACAAGGAAGCCTAATACAAATCTCCTTGTTTATGAACATGTATCAAGGCCTCTGATACTGAAGCAGTAAGCTTGTAATAGGCTGGCATGGTGGTTTCCAGTCTTCTCCAAACAGGCCCCATTAATTGAAATTCCAGGGAAGGAGGAAGGACAAATTCTTGCAGGAAGTGAAATACTATATTCCTTGGATATCCAGAATACAGATTAGCATTTTACAAGCTTTAGAAATTCTATTGTAAATGAACCTCTTTATCAATTCTAATATTTCTCTAACTTTTTTGACAAAATAATTTCCCTGCTTTGTTTCTTAGTAATAACTTTTAATAGACTATATTATTAGCTCATGTTAATAGCTCATAATTTTATAAAATAATTTGGGAATTGCTGTGCTTAAGTTTTGATCCTCTTGTGCTTGCATGCAGAGTATTGATCTTAGAGTAATAATAATTTACATAATCATGAATAACCGTAAGTTCATTTTTAATAAAAACATGTTTCTAATCTGACGTCAATGGATTTACTAGAAATTTTGTTCTTTTGTGCACTAGTAAAGCTGCCATGATGATTTAGGATATTAATATTCTGGTAGGTTGACAGAAACATCTTGCTGAAGGCCTATATTGTTCATCCTACCCCCACTATGTATTTTTCATTGCACCTTATAGTGAAGTTATATTGTAAAACATCTCTGTCACTTGGAAATTCTTTGTAAAGAAGATTCTATTTGTGAGAGAAAAAAAATACCCCATATTTTCTCAGAACTTACAAACTTAGCTATAGCTAAGATGGAATATTCCAGGTGCATATTTTCACCTGGTTGGTTTCTACTAGAGTGACATTTTTCCTTTCACTGTCTAATATGTATGTGATATTTTAGGTAACAAATAAAGGTATAAATATTAAGAAGTCCCTGGGTTGTCTTCTTATGATAAGGTCAATTTTTAAAAACTTACTTAAGGCCTATTTTGTTATTAAAGGTAATATTTTCTGTCAAATATGGCACAAAATTTTCAAGTATGTATCATGCATTCACTAGCATGTCTCAAATATGAAACAATTTTAAGGGAAATATGTAAAAATTGCCTAATAAGCAATGCACAATGTATTTAGGACATTTTATTGGATAGTTTCATGGCAAGGTATTGGAACCATGATAGTTTTTAATAAAGTGTGAATAGTTTTAAAACTGTCATTATAGAAAATTACCATTATTATTTTCACACCATTCACTATTTCAATGATATACAGCTTGTCAAAAGCTCTCCATTTAGGTTAAATTTAGTTGCATATCAATTGAAGAACTTCAGATAAATTAGGATAAATGTATCCTATTATATAAAAGCACAAACCGTCCTTTTTTAGTAATAAGGTATTTTTATTCTTTATCTTGGCATGAAAATCTTATTTAAATAATGAATATTTTAGAAAGTGATATAACATAACAATTAGGCTCCAAATCTACAATAAAAATGTTAGTTTAGTACTGAAAAATCTAGAAATTGTTTTGATTTTGAAATTTCCCTGAAACTATACATATTGTTGATTAAAAAAAATATATCGTAGAAAGCAAGAACTGAGGAAGGTCCCTCAGGTGGCTCAGAGAAGCCAAAAATCTTTCTTGAAGGGAGCCAGCCATGATCAAATGATGACAAATGCCGTTTTATAAAGAAGACATTGGAAGATTCTAGAATAAACCAGTTAGTATAATTTTGATCTAAGATGGTGATACTCTCATTTTAATTCTGAATTTAAGTCTTTTGCTTCCAGTAATAGGAGCCCAAATCCACTACTGGGAAAAATTGGAAAAGGTATAATTATATATATATACATATATATATATATATGCATACATATATATATAATCTTTTTGAAGGTATTGGGAGCAAACAAGAAAGTATTAAGGATGTATTGGAAATAAGCCTTAAGAAAGGCAGCAATTTAGCAATAAATCATCTTAGTCCCTGATATTGGATTAAGGGTACCCTTGATTCCAGGAATCTACAAGCAACAAATATATACCTTCTTTGAAAGAAGCCGTTATCTTAGCTAGCAATCTTTAAAAATTTTTTGAATAACAATTTGGCATTAATAATTTCTAGCAAACAAGCAAACAGTCAGTCACATGAACAGTCAAGACAATATGAGGTAATAATAGAAGAAGCAAAGTAACAGAAGCAGATGCACATGAGTCTTGCCAGTAATCAATCAGTTTTATCAGTATTTTCAAGAGTCAACTTTAGGCTACATTAGTCCCTTCAATATTATATTGGCTTTTTATTTCATTAATTTCTGCTTTTTATTAATTCTTTATTTCTACATTTTTGTATTTAATTTGTTCTAAATTAAATTGTTTTGCATTTAATTTGTTTAATGTTCTAAAGTCTATTATCCACAGGAATATTGGAGATACTAGACAGAGACTTTAAAATAACTATGAATAAGACCTTTAGCAGATAACTAAAAATTCAAAAATAGAGGTAGCAAATAGATCTTAGAGCTAAAAATTAAAATCCTCCAAATTAAGAATTGAGTGTATGATCTAGATGTAGATTAGAGTAAACTGAAGAATTATTGAACTGAAAATTAGATAAAGGAGAGAAATTTAGTAAGAGAGTATGAGAGACATAAAGTATATGAAAAGAAGATTTAACAAAAGTAAAATTGAAGTCCCAGAAAGAAAGGAGAGATGGTGCAAAAGCAATATTCACACTGATATGGACTTGGAAATTTACAAATGAGCAATACATTAAACTGTGCATTTCAGGAGTCTTAGGAATTCTAAATAATGAAAACAAGGAACTCTTTCTAAACATACCTTAGTACAAATGCTGAAAGCCAAATAAAAGTAAGAATCTTAAAAGTAGTAAGAGAAATAAAGACTGATTTTCTTCAAAGAAGCAAGGATGGCAGCAACTAAATTCTACAGAAACAATGGAAATCAGAAACTGTGTATTTACCATGCTGGAAGAATATACTTACCAAACTGGAATCCTATATCCAGTCAATATTTCCATAAGGAAAAAAAGTGAAATAAAATCAACCTCAGAAAAACAAAACTAAGAGAATTCATTACTTTGAGATTGGCAAAAAATGAAGTTAAAGTGGATGATCTCTTGGCAAGAGGAAAATATCTCAGATTGAAAATAAATCTAACTGAACATTGAATGTAAACATTATTTTGCTTACAGGACTTCCCTGGTGGTCCAGTGGTTAAGACTCCACACTCCCAAAGCAGGGGTCCCAGTTTCAAGCCCTGGTCAGGGTACTATTACAGATTCTGCATGCTGCAACTAAGAGCCATATGCCACAGCTAAAGATCCCACATGCCACAACTAAAGAGCCTGCATGTCACAACAAAGTTCCCACATACTGTAACTAAGACCGGGTGGAACCAAATAAATAAATATATAAAAATAAATAAATATTAAAACAATTATTTTGTTTATTATTTATACGATTGATATAAGCAACAAAAATGCTACATAATTTGTGAGGTAGGATAAAAACAGTTATCATTTTTAAAATGACCATGTACTAGTCCATCAAGAAAGTCTCAACAAATAGCAAAAGATGGAATCATACAAATGGCTTTCTCTGATCACACACATTGAAGGCACAAATCAATTTTAAAAAATTAGATAATACTCATATATTTTTAAATAAATAAATAAATAAATAATGTGTAGGTCTAAGTAAGTTGTAAGTAACCAATCACAGACTTTAGAAAACATATCAGATAAAACACAAATAAATTAAAAGAAAGAAAATAATAAAAAGCAGAAGTTAATGAAATAGAAAAGCAATATAATATTAAAAGGAACAACTTAACACAGAGTTGGTTCTTTGAAAAATCTAATACAATTGGTTAATTGCTGGCAAGAAGAATCCATAAAAAAGGGAGGACAAAAATAATCATTATAAGTAAGATATATATATATATATATATCTTTAGAGATTTTAAAAGGATGGTAATGATAATTTAAGTATCATAAACAACTTTATTCCAGTAAGTTTGATTATTAAACATAATGGACAAATTCTTAGAGAAATGAAACACAAGAAAACCTGATTTTTCTTATAACTATGGAATAAACAAAATCTGTAATCAAAATCTTTTCTTTGAGAAAATTCCAGGCCTCGATGGCTGGCTATCCCAGTGAATTCTACCAATAGTTAAGGAAAAAATGTATACAAACTCTTAAGGAGGAAAGAAAAAGAGTAATAAGTATCCCCAAATTTATTTTGTGAGTCAAGTATAACCATGATATCCATAATCTAAGAATAATGTTAGGAGAATGAAAAAACTATAGGTTTTCCACACTTAGGAATGTGGGTGCAAAACCCATTAAAGAGCTAACAAGGGACTTCTCTGGTGGTCCAGTGGTTAAGAACCTGCCTACCAATGCAGGGGACATGGGTTTGATCCCTGGTTGGGGAACTAAGATCTCACATGCCACGGGGCAACTAAGCCCGCGTGCCGCAACTACTTAGCCCATGCTCTTTGGAGCCTGAGGGCCAAACTAGAGAGCCCACGCATGCACTACAACTACTGAGCCCATGCCCTCTGGAGCTCACGCACCACAACTAGAGAGAAGTGCATGTGCTGCAATGAAAGATCCGCGTGCCACAATGAAGACCCCACATGCTGCAACTAAGACCCAATGCAGCCAAAAAAAAGAAAAAAAAAGCCAACAAGATTAATGTGGAATATATAAAAATGATAATACATCACAGACAAGTTGTTCCAGTAATTTCCATCCTACCAGATTACATTTGTAATATTTCAATGCACCATTTCTTATGAAGTGTGAAAAACATGGCAGAAAAGATTTGGAACACAAGTAACTTTTTAAAACTGTTCACACTTAGATTAAGGAAAATTGATAAGAAGAAGCTCCCAGGTGTTCTTGATATTAGTGACATTAATTTCTTATTATGCTGTTAATCTCTGAATCTTATTGTAAGGTATTAAATGCACTGTTGAGTTTTCTAATAAAAATGTTTGGAATTATCAAGGGAGTTCAATTATTCTCCGACTTTGGCATAAAATTATGCAATATAAAGGATATTAAATTGACCAAAAAGTCTATCCTCTTGCCACCTGACATATGGAAAATTTCCATTCATAACATGTGAGTAATTTCTTTATACCCACACTTCTTTCTTGGGCCCTAGTAGTGTGCTTATTCAATCAAAAAATAATAATTGAGTGAATTATGATTTTTTCTCTTGAAATTACTCTAGTCTTGATAGGAAGCATGTGAAAATACAAAAATAACAGTAATAGATAATAGAAAAAGAGAAGTGACATTAGAAGGGAACAGCGAAAGGAAGAAATGTGTTCAAAAATGAGACATTTCCTCTGGTAAAGGGATGAGTCAGGGTTTGTTAAGAACACTATGTTTAGTATCTATTTCATATCTCATTTACAATTTTTGTACTGCTCAGTGAAAGTGGGAACAAGATAGTCTTAATCAACTTATGTAATGTGTCTTTTCCTTGATCTGCTTTATTTAATCATTTATTTTCTCTCAGATAAATATAAGTATGTTCCACTAGACAAAATGTATGTGTTTCAGAAAGTTCATATATAGAATACAGTTTCATTACATTATAACTTAAATGTTTTTTAAATGTTCTCAGTCTTTTGACATGACCTCGGGAACCATCTTCATTGGGCAAGAGGGAAGTACTATGTCTTCAGGGCTCCAGGCTACTCCCTTCACACAAGAGACCTACTCAACTTTCATCTCTTTAATATATCAATAGTCTTCATAAGATTTCATTTCATTTTGGACAAAGGTTCCCATCAAAAAAGAAAGAAAAAAAGAATTTCATTAACTTGCCATTTGAAGGAGATGTAATGAATATCCTGGTTACCCAGAAAATTGACACATTGTATTCAATGTGCTTTTTCTGTTTCACCTGCGAGTTCTACTTGAATTCCAGTACTTGGAAATCTGCTTGACCTTCCCAGCATTAATGAAATATCTATCAGTAGTCTCCCACTTCCAGCATGTACACATTTCATCATTTATTTGTTCATTTGTGGCAGGTACAGAAAATACATTGATAGGGGGAAAAAGACACCCTCCTTTGTCTTAACTTTCTCTCTGGTTTCAAACATTTGTTTTCACACTAAAACTGATCTTTGCCTCTGGCCATACCTGGCTATGACTCTGTACCTTGTTTTTCTTGCCTTATTATTTCTTTTTTTTTTTTAAATTCACCCCTCTCACTTCAGCCTTCTCACTGCCTGTGATTGACATTTTCTGTGCTCCAGGCACACAAAATCTTATTACTCTCCCATTTCTTAATCTGCTTTAACTAGTTCAAGCTTACACTGCCCTCCCCCCATCCAATAATCTGCTTCTGCCTCACCTGCCATTAAAATTTTTTTGAAAGACATGTCAAGATTGTGTGGTTTCAACATCCTCATTTTCCTTTATTTCTTCAATCCACTTTAATCAGATGTCACTAAATCACTTTGGTCAAATATGCCAGTTCCATCTTGAGAAACCCAGCTGTGAAGAATTAGTTAACTTCTCTGTGACATTTTCACCATTTATCACTCTTTTTGCTTAAGAGACTTTCTTCAGTTTCCTTTTGAGACAGTGCAATCTTCACATGATTTTCCTACTTTGCTATCCATGTTCAGTGCCATTTACTGGATGGATACTCCTCAATATTGCAATGTTGGAGTCTCAGTGCTCAGTCCTATTCTTATACCACTGTCTAGCTGCACAAAATGTGCTGTGACATCCTCCAGTCTCATGGATTTAATATCACTGATCACTCACAAATTTACGTGTCTGAGTGTGATATTTCCACTGAGAAACACACCGATACATGGAACTGTCTGCTGGACATCACCTCATAAACTGATGTCTAAAACTTAGTATGTTCAAGACAAAACTTTTCATTCTCTCATCTACACCACACATGTAAACAAACACACATGTACATATACACAATCATGCATATTCCTGATTCCTTTTAATGAAAGATTCTGTGTCAGAGTAAGTGATACCATTTCACACAGTTCACATGCTAAGACCTAATGGTCATCCTTGATTTCTCTTTTCTCATGGATGTCTCTTCAGATCTGCCTTATATAGCCCCTCTCCTTGTCTTTTGTCTCACTCTACTCATTTATTTTGATTTATCATTATAACACATCATTATCTGAAATGATATTACATATTTAACAGTTTACTGATTTATTTTCTGTGTCTGCTACTGGAATATAAGAAGCATGAGGACAGTAACATTGTTTATGCTTTCCAAATGTGTTCTCAGAACCTAGTTCTGGCATATTATAGGAACTAAAGAAGTATTCATTGAATGAATACATGGGTGGGCAGGCAGTAGATTGGATATAAGCCTATAACTTTGTTGGTACTATCCATTCTGCTGGTAATGTTCTCCTTACCTTCTCCCATTTAAGGGGTAAAATCTTGCTTCATCTTTGGTACTAAAATTGCTTCTTCTGAAGCTTTTCTTGATTTTTCCAGGAGGATTTACCCTGCTTACCCTGCTAGGCTTCCATAGAAGCCCTGTACACATCTCAACTGCAGCAGTGTCAGGATGTGTTACGATTTTGTGATTCTATATCTTTATCACCACTAGCTTATATGTTCTTGCAGGGTAGATGTTTGGTTTTTGTTTTGCTTTGTTTTTTCATCTTCCTGGCATATAAAAGACCCTGATGGATATATGTGGCAAACAGATAAAATTTTAAATATTTTACATTAAGATTTATTAGAGGGACACATCAGAATCTCACTCCATACAGAGATTACTTCTAAAAGGATTTATTTGCTCTCAATAGGCTCTGATGGCCATATATTATTTGGCTCTGAAACAAGGGTTCAACATTCCAATAAAGGCTTGTTCCATACTCTGTTGACAGAGGGACATCTTCATACTTTCTAAGTTTTAGTTTTTGTCTAGATATGATTGTGAATAGGATAAATAGTGAACTTTGGGGAAAAGCAATATAATAAGAGCTGTACTGTCTGAAAATAAGAATAGAGTTGTCCAGTGGGTTGGTCTATTCTCCCAACATGGTTCCCCTAAGCTACATGTGTAATGCTCATTGATAATTTGTCCATAGCTTAATAGGTATTTAGCAATACTATAGGAACAATTGTAATATTTGCAATATTGCATATGCAATATTTTATAAAAAATGCATGAGTGTATTTCCTTGCTATAAAATACAGAATGTAGAAGTCTCTATCGAGTGATGTGAAAGTTTCAGATGTAGTGGAACAGAAGGGAAATTTCAAACAAGATTTTAGGAAAAGGGTGACAATTATTGCCTCATTCCTTATATTTCTATTGAAGGATGTGTATTTTACTATACTCAGTGAATTCCTTAATTCTCTTCTACAGCCTTTCTTTCCCCTAAAAAAGAATGAGTGAGTTACCAAATAGGTAACAATGAGTTAAAAAAAAACCAAAACTATATACACTTAGCTCAAACGATTGGCTCAGTCTTGCATATCTTGCATACCACGTTGACCAGTAAAGGGACATTTACCCTCACATGATAAACATAGTTGTAACTGAACCCAGATCTTCCCCTCAAGACAAGACTGAAAAGCTATTTCCTTCTTGTAATCTTATTTTCAGACCTGATAAGGTTTGAGGCTGGCAGTTGTTACTCTATCATTCCCCAAAAGATTCTGCAGACCCATTTCACTTAGATGTGGGAGTCAAGGTCTATTTTGTATGAAAAGTGAGTAGGTGGCTGGAAAAGGAATAGAAAGTTCAAGTTTGGGTTATGATCTATACTGATTTCCCTATTCCGATAGTTACCACTAATAAAGCTGAAACACTATTTTAATGCTTATTTGTCTTCTTATTGTCTCCTCTTATCCAACATGGTCCAGAAAACATATATGAAGATCATGATCTGAAGCCATGTTTGGTTACTGGGATTCTATATAAAGAAAATTCCAGTTACCAGATTTGGAGAAGACAGTCATAGCTGTGAGATAATTAAGATAAAAGATCAGATTGCAAAAGCCAGAAATGAGCCAACACCTGTGAGGGAGTCTAACACTGATGTCTACAGCTCCATTTTTACAAAGGGGACACACTTTTAGAGAACACACCTAGAACCAGAAACAAAACACTAGAACAAATCCAGAACATCTTCCACTTCTTCCCCTCCCCAAGTATAACTATTTTTCTAACTTTGAACACCATAGAGTAGGTTTTTTGTTTCAGGGTTTTGCTTTGTTTTGTTTTAGCTTACACTTGCTTTTCTCTTTAGCATCTTAAAAATGCTCCCTTGAAAGGGACAGTTACCTGAACACATTTCCCACCCTTCTTTGGTTAAACCAACCCTATTCAATGGATACAGATTAACTACCTTGGGTTTTTGGGTTGCAGAGCTTGCTCAGGTTCATTATAAAAGGAAGAAAAAAATATTTGAATAATATTAAAAAGCTATCTTGAAATATTAGAAATATAGCCTGGGACATATTTGCTTTAAAAAGATAATATGGTGTAACAGAAAAAAAAAACACATTACAAATAAAGTTTGTGAACTGTTGATCAGATTACTTAATCTCTAATCTTCAATTTCTCATCTGTAAAATGGATTTAATGACACACAAAAAATGAGATTATTGTGAGAAATAAATATGAAAACCCATGTGAAATCTCCTTGATTACTTGATTTATTCAGGGAGATTTATTTGAACCTAAATGTTATTTGAATAATGTTGATGGCTCCCATAAATTTTGTGATGCATATTGAGAGAATGGTTGTACAATAAATTATAGCTTCATGTATGAATTTGGTTGAATTTAACCATTTTCCTAAAATTGTTAATATTCTTCACTAGAGAAAGGTTTTTGATGCTAAACTACATCAATTTAAATAAGTTTCTCTTGGTTTCCACAGAGTATAAATTTTAAAAGTACAAACAATTCTCTAGGTTTTTCATTTAAAGCTTTGTCCTCTGAAGTCCTTTGATGAATATTGTATTTATAGCCTCTGATGCCAGCCGCTTTAAAATACAAGGCTTTTATAACTGCCTCTTTCATCTGTGGCATTAGAGATGTTCAGAGGACAGGCAGCACAAAATAGCATGATTTGCATTCAATGCAGAATCTGTACAGTTAAACTTTCAAGTCTTAATGAAAGGTCATAAAATCTTACAGTACTGACCAAATAGATTTCCTAGAACATTAAATCCCCCATGAATCCTCCTGTACCACTTTTAAACACAAGTTAAAATTGCAAATCATAAATACTGAATGCTTTCCTCCCTAATGTAAGTTCACTATTTTAACCTTGTCTGGAAGAGATTCTCCACTTAAAGGTCTGTAACATTTTCATTATCAACTCTATCTCTGAGGGGTTGACAATGCAGCTGTTTCTGTTTGTAATGGGCTGAAAATGCTTATACTGATTTTTTCTTTAAGTCAGCTGCTAATGTAGCTCTTTTTGGATCCTGAGTTAAAACAAATGGAATTTCTTTAGTTTTCAATTGCTTTTTCCATTATTGTCCAGTTAAAAATACAGTTCTGTAATCAAATATATATTTTTATGAATATATTATATCCAGAGCTTTCGTTTTCTTCTAACATATAGGTTGCCTCATTGTGTGCGTGTGCATGTGTTTGTGTGTGTATGTATAGGCATATGTATATGTATATGTAAGAACAAATAGTATTTTCTCAAAACTTAATATTCTTTGTGGTAGAAGAGATGCAAAAGAAAAAAAATCCCATTCAGACGCATGAGAATACCTCCACAAATTAAGTTCTGTACTTGAGTGGCAAGAGTAGACTCCTACTAGTATAAAGTGTACTTGAAGCCTACAAAAGATTAAAATGTTCTGAATTATATTGCATTTCACAAAAGCAATGGCTCCACTTGTCAATGAGAATATATGAAATACATTTTTGAATGAAGTGAAATGTTAATAAGAAATCAGTTTCTTTTCTGTATTATGTGCAGGTGTTCGCTAAAATGCATTAAGTTTTAGCAATGTTACAGAAGAGCACGCTGCATCTCATATCTAGGAAAACTAAACCACCATGGTTGCTAAGATATTTTGAGACATTGACCTGCTTATTGACAGATATGCAACAGGAAAAAGATGCTGAATGGTACAGAAAGGGACTCACTGGATGGATGAGTAATCCCTGATTTCATCTCTGAAATTTCATGTTTGTGTAAATATCCTTGTTATTAATGTCAAGATCCATCATCCCATTTTCCTGGCCCCTTAAGTTACTGGAGTTATTTACTTCAAAGACAGAGGAAAATCTGCCTCTCAGAAACTTAGAAGGCTTTATTGAACACTTGACATTCACCAAGCCATGAAAGTCAGGGAATGACCTGGCCTAAAATACAGAAAAAGGGGGTCTCAGTGATATTACAATATGTTCTTTAGTCATATCCCAATTCCACTCACAGCTATCAACATACAACATACAGGTTAGGAAAAGTCATTCTCGATATTAATTTGTCCAGACACTATCCCGTCCTTTGATATTCTGAGATTTACAACAGCACAGAATAAGTCATAGAGACTTGGGGCATCATGCCACCACTTTACATTCAAGTTATGTGATTTTTACATACTATATAAGAAGCCTGTAAAATATTGTATCCTTGTTCAACTAATATTAGGCATTTTACCAGACCTAAGTAGACATTTCATTAGTGGTTTGGGAATAGAAATACATATGTAACCTCACACCATAAATAACAGAAAATAAATGCCTATTTTAGACAGTTTCACTTTGAGAAGGTATCAGGTTTCTATCAGGATTGAGCTGTGAAAGATCCCAAATTTTCCGTCCAGCTTAATTTACTTCAATTATGTTTGAATAACTGATGCACTTATTACTCTTAAGCAGGCCTCCTTACTGTGTATATATATATATATTTGAACTTGCAACTAAAAGTAAATAGCTCTTGTGCTTTCCTTGGAAGACATTCTGCAATCTGATGCCACTTGGAATCTTTCCCTTCCTTTATCAAGTAACAACTTAATTATTATTTTTATTTATTTCTTTCACTGAAATACTCGAAACTCTAATAGATTCTGTCTTATCAATTCAGAGGTAGCTGTACCCACGGTACTGAGTCAGAAAAGAAGCAAATGGATTTATCAGGTGTTCTTTTAAGACCTTTATTGACACACAGGGTAAGTGAGAAAGATCCTCGCTGGGTCCCTTTAGTCCCATCTCCCTCCCCAACTTTGTCATTGGGATGGTAACTCTCTGACCCTGCTGTCCATTGGAGCAGCTTAGATAAGTTATTTCATTTGTGTTTCTCTATTTCCAGGTTGCCCTATACCAGTGATTCATGCTCTGGTCAAGGATGTGTTTCCCTGTCCTTTATTACCTGAGCTGGAAGTGCTAGATGCTTGTGATCATTCCTGTCTTTATGGTTATGGTGGTGATTTGCTTTGGGGCTGGCTATTATGCCAGTCCTGAGGGCCTGCTATACTCAGCCATGGATAGAAGCTAGAGATTACGGGGCTATTATAAAGGGTTCAGCCCTCAAGAAGGAGCCTTGATCATGAAAATATATTTTTCTAGGATAAGATTGGAATCTTTTGTCATTATAAGCTGTATGTGTGTGTGCATGTGTGTATATGTGGCACACCTTCTTTAATGAATTGTAAGTCTATGATAGGTAGGGTATATTAAAATAAGTCAGGTGATTTCACTGACCTCTCTCACCACTTTACCATCTTTATTTGATAATGTGTTGCCTTATTACAAAGATTCAGAAGACTTCTACTAAGAATGTCTTCTGTCAGGCCCTTCTACTCGTCAATATTTTTGACCAGTAGATTTTGTTCTAAGCGTCTATTTTCTGTTCACCATGACACTATCAAACCTTGCCTTCCCTAAGTGCTCAGTAGAAATAATTTAATCAAACAATTCAATAAAAATGTTAACTACTCATAATATTGATAAAATTAAATATCAAAACATGCTTATATATGACTTAATATGTATTAGTTACCAAAGATAATGCAAGAAATTATACTCAGGTGGGAGAAAGATATCAATATTCAAAGAATTAAGGGAAAAAGATTAAGCCATTGATTTAAGTCAACTGTATGCAATTTGTTTACCTACATCCTCCTGGTATAATTTCCTTCCCTCCCCATTCTCTTTCTTTTTCTTTTTTTTTAAACATCTTTATTGGAGTAAAATTGCTTTCAAATGGTGTGTTAGTTTATGCTTTATAACGAAGTGAATAAGCTATACATATACATATATCCCCATATCTCCTCCCTCTTGTGTCTCCCTCCCACCCTCCCTATCCCACCCCTCTAGGTGGTCACAAAGCACCGAGCTGATCTCCCTGTGCTCTGTGGCTGCTTCCCACTAGCTATCTGTTTTACATTTGGTAGTGTATATATGTCCATGCCACTCTCTACTTCATCCCAGCTTACCCTTCGCCCTCCCCGTGTCCTCAGATTTTTTCCTGTAATTGATATTTAGTGTCATAGCACTGTGGTTGGAAAAGCTACTTGATATGATTTCAATTTTCTTAAATTTACCAAGGCTTGATTTGTGACCTAAGATATGATCTATCCTGGAGAATGTTCCACGAGCTCTTGAGAAGAAGGTGTATTCTGTTGTTTTTGGAAGGAATGTCCTATAAATATCAATTAAGTCCATCTTGTTTAATGTATCATTTAAAGCCTATGTTTCCTTATTTATTTTCATTTTGGGTGATCTGTCCATTGGTGAAAGTGGGGTGTTAAAGTCTCCTACTATTCTTGTGTTAATGTCGATTTCCCATTCTATGGCTGTTAGCATTTGCCTTATGTATTGATGTGCTCCTATGTTGGGTGGATAAATATTTACAATGTTATATCTTCTTCTTGGATTGATCCCTTGATTATTATGTAGTGTCCTTCATTGTCTCTTGTAATAGTCTTTATTGTGAAGTCCATTTTGTCAAATATGAGAATTGCTACTCCAGCTTTCTTTTGATTTCCACTTCCATGGAATATCTTTTTCCATCCCCTCACTTTGTCTGTATTTGTCCCTAGGTCTGAAGTGGGTCTCCTGTAGACAGCATATATATGGGTCTTGTTTTTGTGTCCATTCAGACAGTCTATGTCTTTTGGTGGGAGCATTTAATCCATTTACATTTAAGGTAGATATCGATATGTATTTTCCTATTACCATTTTCTTAATTGCTGTGGGTTTGTTATTGCAAGTCTTTTCCTTCTCTTATGTTTCCTGCCTAGAGAAGTTCCTTTAGCATTTGTTGTAAAGCTGGTTTGGTGGTGCTGAATTCTCTTAGCTTTTGCTTGTCTGTAAAGGTTTTAATATCTCCATCAAATCTGAATGAGATTCTTGCTGGGTAGAGTAATCTTGGCTGTAGGTTTTCCCTTTCATCACTTTAAATATGTCCTGCCATTCCCTTCCGGCCTGCAGAGTTTCTGCTGAAAGATCAACTGTTAACCTTATGGGTATTCCCTTATATGTTATTTGTTGCTTTTCCCTTGCTGATTTCAATATTTTTTCTTTGTATTTAATTTTTCATAATTTGATCAATATGTGTTGTGATGTGTTTCTCCTTGGATTTGTCCTGTATGGGACCCTCTGCGCTTCCTGGACTTGATTGACTATTTCCTTTCCCATATTAGGGAATCTTTTCAAATATAATCTCTTCAAATATTTTCTTAGTCCCTTTCGTTTTCTCTTCTCCTCTGGGACCCCTATAATTCGAATGCTCATGGGTTTATTGTTGTTCCAGAGGTCTCTGATTCTGTCCTCAATTCTTTTCATTATTTTTTCTTTATTCTGCTCTGAGTTAGTTATTTCCACTATTTTATCTTCCTGGTAACTTATCCGTCCTTCTGCCTAAGTTATTCTGCTATTGATTCCTTCTAGAGAATTTTTAATTTCATTTATTCTGTTGGTCATCACTGTTTGTTTGTTCTTTAGTTCTTCTAGGTCCTGGTTTAACATCTCTTGTATTTTCTCCATTCTATTTCCAAGATTTTGGATCATCTTTACTATCATTACTCTGAATTCTTTTTCAGGTAGACTGCCTATTTCCTCTTCATTTGTTTGGTCTGGTGGGTTTTTACCTTCCTCCTTCATCTGCTGTTTGTTTCTCTGTCTTCTCATTTTGCTTAACTTACTTTGTTTGGGTTCTCCTTTTCTCAGGCTGCAGGTTCGTAGTCCCCGTTTTTTTTTTTTTTTGTCTGTCCCCATTGGGTAATGTTGGTTCCGTGGGTTGTGTAGGTTTCCTGGTGGAGGGGAGTGGTGCCTGTTTTCTGGTGGATGAGGCTGGATCTTGTCTTTCTGGTGGGCAGGACCATGTCCGGTGGTGTGTTTTGACATGTTGTGAGCTTATCATTATTTTAGGCACCCTCTTTTCTAATGCGTGGGCTTGTGTTCCTGTCTTGTTAGTTGTTTGGCATAGGGTGTCCAATACTGTAGTTTGCTGGGTTTTGAGTGGAGCTGGGTCTTAACTTTGCAATGGAGGTCTCTGGGACAGCTTTTGCCCTTTAATGTTATGTGGAGCTGGGGTTCTCTCTTGTACCAGTGTCCTGAACTCAGCTCTCCCACCTCAGAGGCACAAGCCTGACACCCGGCTGGAGCACCAAGACACTATCAGTCACATAGCTCAGAAGAAAAGGGAGAAAAATAAATAAATAAAAAGAAATAACGTTATTAAAATTAAAAAAAAAAATTATACATAAAAATGTTTAAAAGTAATTAAAAAAAGAAAAGAGAAAGAAAGAAGAGAATAACCAGACCAAAAAACAAGTCCACCAATGATAACAAGCGCTAAAAACTATACTAAAAAACGAAACAAAACAAAACAAGAAAACGAACAGAGAGAATCCTAGGACATATGGTAAAAGCTAAGCTGTACAGATAGTATCACACAAAGCATACACATACATACTCACAGAAAGAGAAAAGGAAAAAAAAAAAAAAAAAATATATATATATATATATATATATATATACATAAAAAATAAAAACGAAGACAGCAACCAAATGTATAAACAAATCTACCAATGAAAATAAACTCTAAATACTAAACTAAGTTAAACATAGAATCAGAAACCAGTTAGTCTCATACAGCAAACCCCCAGTCTGCATTTGCTCCAAAGTCCACTGCCTCAATTTTGGGATGATTCGTTGTCTATTCAGGTATTCCACAGATGCAGGGTACATCCAGTTGGTTGTGGATATTTAATCCGCTGCTCCTGAGACTGCTGGGAGAAATTTCCCTTTCTCTTCTTTGTTCACACAGCTCCTGGGGTTCAGGTTTGGATTTGTCCCTGCCTCTGCATGTAGGTCACCCTTTGACATCTGTTCTTTGTCCAGACAGGAGGGGGTTAAAATAGCAGCTGATTAGGGGGCTCTGGCTCAGTCAGCCCAGGGAGAGGGAGGAGTACAGAATGGTGAGCCTGTGGTAGCAGAGGCTGACATGACGTTGCACCAGCCTGAGGCATGCTATGTGTTCTCCAGTGGGAGTTGTCCCTGGATCATGGCACTCTGGCAGTGGCGGGCAGCACAGGTTCCTGGGAGGGGAGGTGTGGATAGTGAACCATGCTTGCATACAGGATTCTTGGTGGCTGCAGCAGCAGTGTTATTGTTTCATACCCTTCTCTTGTGTCCACGCTGATAGCTGTGGTTCGCTCCTGTCTCTGGTGCTCGTTTAGGAGGTGCTCTCAATCTCCTCTTCTTGCACACACTGAAACAATGGTCATTTGCCTCTTAGGCAGTTCCAGACTTTTTCCTGGACTCCCTCCCAGCTAGCTGTTGCACACTTAGCCCCCTTCCAGCTGTGTTCACACAGCCAACCTCAGTCCTCTCCCTAAGATCTGACCTCTGAAGCTAGAGCCTCAGTTCCCAGCCCACACCTGTCCCAGCGAGTGAACAGATAGGCATCTCAGGCTGGTGAGTTCTGGTCAGCAGTGATCCTCTGTGCAGGTATTTCTCTTCTTTGCCCTCTGCAGCCCTGTTGCTGTGCTGTCCTCCCTGCCTCCAAAGCTCCCCCTGTGCACAGCTGCCATCTCCGCCAGTGAAGGGGCTTCCTAGTGTGTGGAAACTTTTCCTCCTTCACAGCGCCCTCCCAGAGGTGAAGGTCCCATACCTATTCTTTTGTCTCTGTTTTTTCTTTTTTCTTTTTTCTTTTGCCCTACCCAGGTATGTGGGGAGTTCCTTACCTTTTGGGAGTCTGAGGTCTTCTACCTGCATTCAGTAAGTGTTCTGTAGGAGTAGTTCCACATGTAGATGTATTTGTGGTGGGGATGGTGATCTCCACATCTTACTCCTCTGCCATCTTGAAGGTCTCCCCCCCATTTCTTTTTCTTTTTTTTTTTTTTTTTTTTTTTTTTTTGCGGTACGCGGTCCTCTCACTGTTGTGGCCTCTCCCGTTGTGGAGCACAGGCTCCGGATGCGCAGGCTCAGTGGCCATGGCTCACGGGCCCAGCTGCTCCGTTGCATGTGGGATCTTCCTGGACCGGGGCACAAACCCATGTCCCCTGCATTGGCAGGTGACTCTCAACCACTGTGCCAGCAGAGAAGCCCTCCCCCCCTATTTCTTTACTTCAACTCACAGTTGACCATTATCTTTGTATTACTGGCAAACAAAATTTAGGAATTCTTGGCTTTGGACTTATTTATATACTACCTAACGTCAAGTTAAATACTTCGTAAGGTATGACTGTCACAGTTTAAGAAACTCTTCTGTATTTCTAATATGGTCTCTTGGTTTTCCAGGGAAACCTAAGAACCTGGAAAAAGAGATTTACAAGAGGGTATTAAATAAACCCTAACTATATATATATGGTTATAAATAGGAATAAAAGAAGAGAGTTGACAAATAACAGAAAAACCCATTTTTGTAACTCAGAATAAATCATCAGAGTATAAACAGAGAGCAAGAAACCAGTACAGAGTAACATCACTGAGCTAAGATGAAAGAATGTTTTAAATGGATTATAGTCAATCATTCCAAGCAACAATTACAAATGAATGGCAACATTTCATAGTGTTTAATATTTTGGAATTTGGCATCAAAGATATTGCACAAACAGATAAAGTGTTATAAGACTGAAGTGAACCACTGAGTCTGGTGTTAACTTGATGGCTGGCCATATTCCAGAACCTGTGTGAAGGAGAATAATGTACAAGTAAACCTTGAGTAAAAATAGACAAGAGTGATATGTCACTTGACTAATAAAAAGGGGGAATAATGGCAGTTTAGACCACTACCACTTCCAAGGATATCTGCCCTTTTGAAGGTGCAGTTTCAAACATCTTACAAAAGTATGTTAGATCGTTGTATTTTGACATCTATCAGTTTTCAAATCACATTTCCTAGGCAGACTCTAAGTTAGTATGGTGTTTGTTATAATTAACCTCTATCAATGTGGTGCTGTGCAACAGAACCATGTGGAGGATTTAGTAAAACACAGATTGCTGGGACCCCCACACAGGGTTTATTATTCTAAAAGTCTGGGGTGACAACTGAGAATTTGCTTTTCTAATTCCCAAGTGATGCTGTTACTGATGGTTCATGAACATCACTTTATATATATTCAAAAATGCAGTTATAAAATGGCAGAGTTTTTCCACTGTAGTAGGTAAAAATACAGATTAGCTTAAATTCATTTCAACTGAGAGAAAAAAAGTAGGAAAGGACCATTTAAATTATTGTGATGATAGAATGGACTGAAACTAAATACCATCTCATCTAATACTGAAGTATTACCAACAATGCTGTGATAGTTATTGTATAATCACTCATCTTTATGTGAAAAACTCTGCTGACTGGACAATATTCTTGTCGCCAGATCCTCCTGCTGAGGTTTTCTTTTCTAGATACATATACTTTGAAGCTCATGATTGCTCATAATTGTCTCTTTATATTTACTTAAGAAGATAGCAACTTGGATTTCAATAAATAGCAATTAAAACATATAAATATATTTAAGCCATTTTCTGAAATGTGAGAGTAGTTCATAGTAGTTATATATTGATATTATATAGTGATTTACTATGCCTTTTGTTTATACCAGAGTTCTGTGTTCTAGTTATCTTAAATCAAGACTTCTTCATAATATAACTCTATCATTTTTTATCTTTGATGACACACACAAAAAAACCCTGGATTTTTCAGAGCAAAATAAAGATTGGATTTATTTTGTCTTTGGATTGATTAAAAGTGATTAGTGGAAAATCCAACAAAATGATAACATTTTGATTATCCAGAGGTGAATTATACAGTTTCTGGAAAAAAAATATCTCCACCAAATATATTCTGATATGTTTACAATTTTTGGACCATATCATTAGTTAATAACTCATCAAATGAATAGGCAGAAGAAGAGAAAAATTAGTTTGAGAAATTAACTTCAGGAAGTCCTCTGTAAACATGGTGATGGTAAATGGATATTAATTTTATTGAGCCTATCTGCACCTCACATATATAGTATAAATATTTTAGTATGTTTTCATGTTTAAAAATTAAGAGTAAAATTCATAATGCTTCTGCTTTAATGAGTGTTAAAAATAAACCAAAATAGCCATTATTTTCAGATATAAAAGATCTAAAGATTTGAATCCTATTTCAGTGCCCTTTCCTTACTATACATAAGTTCATTAATTTTTTGAATTCACTAAATGACCTTGGGTAAATCATTTGCTTGATTAATGCCTCCTTTTCTTTGTAAAGTGAAGGTTAGACTAGATTTCCTTTACATTCTTCTCAAAGATGACACACTATGATTTTCTGATTCCCTTATATCCAAACTTGAGCAGTTGTCATAAAGAAAAACTGAAAAATTTTACAACAATATTATAAAGCTCCTATTGTATGATTTTGAGTAAGACAAGTCTTTAATTTCTTTTTTTTTTAAAAATTCTAACTCCTAGAATGTTTTCAGGCAATGTTTTCCCATTACATTTCTATCACTATGCTCATATAATAAGCATTTCTAAAAAGTTACATCTTTTCCATTTTAAAAAATATTTATTTATTTTCCTTATTTTTTTTTTTTTTTTTTTTTTTTTTTTTGGCTGCGTCAGTTCTTAGTTGCAGCACACAGGATCTTTGTTGAGGCATGCAGTATCTTCTCATTATGGTACCCTGTCTGTTTGGGTTTCTCTCTAGTTGTGCCCTTGGGTTTTCCTCTCTGTAGTTGTGGTGCACAGCTGCAGAGCGCTGGGGCTCTGTAGCTTGTGGCACGTGGGCCTAGTTGCTCCGTGACATGTGGGATTTTAGTTCCCCAACCAGGGATCGAACCCGGGTCCCCTGCTTTGGAAGGTGGATTCTTTACCACTAGACCACCAGCGAAGTCCCAATGTTACACCTTTTCTTAAAGCAGATAGAAAATCTGACCTAATCAAGAAAGAAAACATTATGTCGAAGTGCCTGAAGTCCCTTCTTCAAATTCCCCTAATAACATAGGAAACTATTGATGCTAAATTACATATTTTAAATGAGATAAATACTTTTTTTATTTTCTGGAAAAATGTTCATGGAAATACATGTAATCAAAAGAAGTAAGAGAACTAACATTTATCATATGTGTATTAAACTCTGGGAACACTGAGAGATAATAATTGTTTTTATAGAAAAGATACTAAATGGTAAAATATAAATAAAGTTTATGCCCTGAAGAGAGATACAGTGATGCTTTAAACCTATAAAAAAGTGGAAATTTAATTTAATAGAGAAATATCTCTGTTTGACTCTTCAGAGAAATATATATATACTATATAAAATGTATAATATAAAATAAGATGTAAGTAATATTAATAAAATATTATCTACCTGTCTATCATAGATAGACAAGGAAAGAGATTCAGAGAGATTTAGTTATTTCTCAGAAGTTATCAATTGCTCCACACAGAGAAGTTTGACTTAGGAGTAGAAGATGGAGGAGATGAAATTTTACTCTGTGCTCAAATAATTGTTCCCCATTAGTTTACATTGGAACGTCTATCCATAGACATTAATATTAATTAATATTAAGAATATTACCTTTTAAGTAGACTGTAAGCTTCCTGCAAGCATATATTATTATTATTATTCTGTTGATGGGTTTTGTTTATGTGTTTGATTTATTCCAGAAAAGTGACAGATTTGAGTAGAGGAGATAGGTGGATGTCAATAAAGCTTGATATCTATTCCCCCTCCCTTTGCTTGCTTGACATATGTCTTTATCCTAATTGTGTGGTGCTAACTTTACCAATGATACAAATAAATTAACAATGTTCAACATCTCAAACTTGATTTCACACTTTTTAGTGAGTTCTGTGAAATTTCCATGCTTCATCATTTACAGCTACTCACAAAAAGTATGTGTGAAATAACTGTGAAGGCAGAGAAGCAAAACATGAAGTTGTAATAATTCATCCATTTAAAAAAAAGACTGTATATGGTGTACGAGCACTGACAGGACTTTTAAAAATTTGATATTAAATTCCGAAACCATAGAATTCTGCATCTGTCTAAGAAACAGGAAAAATGAATATTATAGGGCTGCCAAAACTAGGTGACACTGTAATTATCAGGCCTTTTTAAACTTTCCCATACATTCCCAGATGCTGACAGTGGATTAGCATGGTATAATCATGTCTTATCCAATTGAATTATGTGTTTTTCCCCCTTTAACTGAGATTTTTTTAACAATCCTTTGTTAAGCTTCAGTTGCAAAATAATTTTAAAATCTTATAATTTATCACTTTCTACATCTTTATGCCCAACTTACTGACAAATACTAGGTATGCAACTGCAGACACAGTTTTCAAAAAAAGTATAATTGTCATAGTTATTTATAAGTTTTCCTGTTACATAACTCACACTCCCCTTACTGTAACAAACAATACAGTGGCAATAATTCCTTTTTTTTTCCATATGCTTCTATTCATATAAGAATGTTATCATGCATCAGATACATTTATAGAATACTACTCTCAACACAAAAAGACTAAAGGCTTGATTGTTACTATTAATGTAAATTTTCTCCATTCACTGTCTGTTAAAGGAATTTCAATTCAACAGGAACTAATCACATTTCACTTTCAATTTTTTTATTTTTCTTGTGGTCAACACAGAGCAGTTGAGGTGTATGATAATCAAAGGATTGTTCATGGTTGAATCAACTTAATACTCTTGCTTCACCAGTGCAGCATATTAAAAAGTGCCCTGGAATATTTAGCTTGACTGGTTAAAGCATTGTGCTGAATTTCTGGTATTACAGATTTCAAATACAATATGGGTGGGATGAGGAATTGCTTTTGTCTATCTCATATGACATGAAAACTGGATGAAAGAAGTTTCTTTTCAAAAAGAAACAAATAAATTAATAAAGCTGTTATCCAATCTTTGACATATTAGTGGAGAAATAAACATTAATTTTCTTTTTATAAATGAGAGTGTATCATAAATATCTCAAGATATTGGGACTGCAAAAACAATCCAGTAGTGTAATACAAGGGGAAGTAAATATTTGTATTCTCAGAAATCTAAAAAAAAAAAAAAAGCCTTTCTAGCCTAGTGTCAACAGATTGGTTATAAAGGTCTAATTTAATATGCATTTTACACAGTATCTGCTCCCATGTCTCTTTGTGGAGTTGTATAAATGCATATGCTATATTCATTCTTATTTCCTACTCCCTCCCTCCGTATTGTTCATGTTTTCTCAAATTTCATGTTTAATACACACACAGCTACACTTAAAAAGTACTTTTATTGTCTTATTAAAAATAAGCAACCACAATAACCCAGACAGGAAATACTTATTCTCCCATATGTAAACTTCTTATAACTATTATTCATGTAGTTTACATTATTCTATTCTTTCTTCTGGATTAGAATTCCTTAGGAAAAAGGAACCAAGGATTTTACATCTTTGATTCTCCGGTGTTTAATGTGATGTTTGACATATACTAAGCAAAAGAAAGGCTTGTTTTCTTTTAAATTATGTTCACAAAGGAGTATTGTCCTCTCTCTGTCCTGCCCTCCAGTCTCTTATTAAAGTAGAATGAAATATGAAAAATAGTTTATATAATTCTATCTTCAGATCAGAACCAACAAGCTGACATTTGATGTCTCAAGTAAGAAAAAAATAAATGTGACAATCTAATAAATATTGTTCAAAGTATACACATAGATGAATACTAAAAGTAGAACATGACTTTCAATGAAAAGTTCTAAGTATAATATGTGGTATAATGTAATGCCAAAATAAGTTCTTGGTAGTTATAATTATAGTAAAGAAAAAGAAGGCAAGTCAAAACACCTTTTTTCAATTCCCTTCACCTGGTAGTTTAGTGTAAATACTGGTTTATAAACTGTATTGAAAACAAAGACACACATTTTTTCAATCAAGGGTTAATAAAGTTTTCATAAAAATTTTAAGATAACAGCATATTTGATGGTTAAGAAACTTGGAATAAAGTGTAAGATAAGGATAGTGAGCATAGATATTAAATTCTGTAGATATTTTTGTGGAATAACATTAGCATTTAAACTCATATTGTAACCATAATTATTTTGGGGGATACAATTGGTAACGTAATTGTTTTTTGTCCTGTATCTAGAGGTGAATCTAGATAACTTACTTATGTGTTTCTTAGGTAAATATAAAGGTGTTAAACAGCTTTTGAAATGTTAACCACCAAGTAGTATTAAACTAATATATTTAAATATGATATTTAATACATTAATCTTAAAAAGACAATCAGTGAAAATAAAGTTTAATAATGTATAATCCGTTCTACTAATTATACTGAGAATTTAGGAGTGCAGGCTTAGATGTGTGTGTGATATTGATCTGTCACCTCAGGAAAAGCTAATGACATCACGCATACTTCCCTGGGAAATAAGCAGAGGGCACACAAGAATGGATATAACATTGGTTCAAAGCGGATTTTATTACAATCTGTGCATTTAAAAGTTATTAAAATGACGTAGAAAGGCAACTGGAAATCATTTGACTCTTTCTCTCTAATTAAACCTGCCTGATATGGATTAGTGATCCATGAAATAGGGACAAGCTTAGTCCTAATATTATGAATCTTGACCATTTAATTGGTCCCCAGTATCTTGTTAATGATGCTGTTTTCTAAAAGATCACATCTTTCTACCATGCGACAGTTTTATTTTAATTTTTTAACTTATTTATTTATTTTAGTTTGGCTCATTTTGTGTGTATTACTTTTAAAATCAGGACTGATTCTCTTATAGCTAAAAATCTTCAAGATATACCCATTTTTGTTTTTCTGTCCACAAAACCCCCAATGAAGAACTGGTCATATTGCACAATAACAGAATGGCCTTGTAGAACTGTCAGTGTTCCCAGACTGAGCCATATAATGAAGAAAGCACATGGTAGTGAATGGTTAAAACTTTGGAATCAGGCTGAACACAGCCTGAATCTAGGCTACCAGTTATTAAGTGGTTGACTTTGGACAGTTTGCTGACTTATCTTTCTCAGTCTCAGTTTTCTTATTTATCAAATGTGGATAAAATAACTACCTCATATGGTGGTTGTGTAGATTAGATAAGGCAGGTAAAATATTTGGCCCAGTACTTTATAGCTGGTAGGTTATTATTTTAATTCATAATGTGTTTTATTGTTAATAATAGGGATAATAACAACAAACCATTTGAGGACCCCCACTGTAATCTATGACTGTAGTTTGTTTGCTCTAATTTCAACTGTACTTATTCAGCCAGTGATAAATTCCAAAGTCACAATTTTTCATTCTGAGAAGATGTGTCTAAACAGAAGGAGAGGAGAAACACTATCTCCCACTAGTATTTATGGAACTTATTTTTTTAATTTAATGAATATTTATATAGTGGTTAACATGTACTAGGTATTAAGCACTTAAAATATTACCTAATTTAATTCTCAAAAAGACCCTATGAGGGGGGCTCTCTTTTACTCCCTATGTTACAGATGAGACATCTGCGGCACAGTGAGTTTACATAACTTGCCTGAGGTCAGTTTGTAGCAGGAAGTGGTAGAGCAGGGATTTCACACCAGGTGGTGCTTGGTTTTAAAAACGATGTGATCTGTTTCTCTCTTACATGGCTCTACAGCACCAGGTTTAATGAGGCTGTTTCAGGCATCACTTCCCTCCCGAGATGCACCTGGTGTTGCGAGCTCCTGAACTGCTGTCACCCTGGCTTTTGCTCCCTTTTACTGCCACTTTTGCTGACAAGCCAGTGGTCCTCTTCCCCGCTGCTTCCAGCTTCCAGCTTCTCTGAAGAAAGACACAGTTCTTTTCACCTTGAAACAGAATAAATTTTCATTTTATGAGTGTTAGCAAAGATAAACACTCTTCCGTATAAATCCTAACATTTTTTTGCCTTCATTTCCATTGGTCAGATTCCTAAATTTTGGATTAATGGATTCAAGAATATACACATTTTGAATATTATTAATGGATGTTGACAGATTATTTTCCATAAAGGCAATGCCAAATCCACCTATCACCAATAATGTGTGGCAGTGCCTATTTTACCATGTAATTACTGAAAAATTGGATGCTATCAATGTTTTTAAATGTTTTGTCAGTTGGATAGGTTGAAAATTTGTATCTTATTATTAGAGTTTGCAGTAAGGTTGAGCATCTTATGTTTATTGGTCATTTTCTCTTTTCTAAATCAATACATACAGTTAACTATTATGAACTACATTGCTGCATGTTTGTCATGTGCCTGACTCTGTGCTAAGAATTTTTTATGAGTTCTCTTAATTAGTCCTCAAAAAATTCCTATATGGTATGTAGGATTTTTATTCCCATTTTAATGATGATTTGTAGAAATTTTACGTAGTAGCATGCTCCAAGCCAGACAACCAGTAAGGGTTGAAGCCAGACACAGACTCATATTTATATCCCAGCTACATAAATGACTACACTTTCTAAGCTCTAACCATGTACTTTGTATCTATCATCCATTTTCTTGTGGGATCGTGTGTTCTTTACTTATCATTAAGGAATGTGTTTGTTTATTCAATAAGGGAGAGTTGGGGAAGGAAAATTTATTTAGAAAGAGTTTCTCCAGCAGTCATTAAGTTCAACAACTGGGATCAGCAAGGATCACATACACTGAGAATAAAAACTCCTCTCCCTACATGGATCAACAGGAAACCAGAGCATGGGAACTGTGACCACACTTTTCTTAGACCTTCTCCCCCATTCTTCAGGAATACAGGAGAAACCCACCCATCCTTATAACCTGATAGTCATAATCCAGTCATTACTATCCCCTTGGATCCTCTGGGATTAACCCCATTATGTGCTTTTCTGTTGTTTGTATCTGCTACAACAAGAATCTGTAGGCCCACCTTTCCAGAGCTCATGGAATCCTTCCACTGAGCACTAGGGAATTCACGGTTCATTATAAGTAAAGTATGCTATATTCTGAAACAATTTCTGAAAATTCTCATCACTGATTGGAGCTAGAGGAGAACTAACTCTGCAGTAGGGACCAGTGTTCTCTGCAACCTGTTAGGTGGTGGCTTTTTTACAAACCATTTACTTGTGTGCTGAAAGGAGGTAGATGTCTCTGACCCATTTTGACTTTTAGAGTAGTCTTCACACTCTCCAGCTTTATGTTTGGTGTCATCGTATTATATCACCCACTAGTCCTCATATTAGCTGTTATCCCAGGTTCATTCCCTTTCTCTTCTCAATAATATTATCTATTTATTCACAGCCACTTTTTCTAAGACTACTCCATCTGAATCTTTGGCAATTTTAACATGTATGCAAATGATTCTTCAACACCTTAGCATTTTAGTCCTTGAAAATCCTTCTCCCATTAACAATCTTGGGACTTCCCTAGTGGCACAGTGGTTAAGAATCCACCTGCCAATGCAGGGGACATGAGTTTGAGCCCTTGTCTAGGACAATCCCACATATTGAGGAGCAACTAAGCCAACGTGCCACAACCACTGAGCCTGCTCTCTAGAGCCCACGAGCCACAACTACTGAAGCCACTGCCATGAGAAGCCTGCACACTGAAACAGAGAGTAGCCCCCACTCGCTGCAACTAGAGAAAGCCCGTGCACAGCAGCAAAGACCCAACGCAGCCAAAAATAAATAAATAAATAAATTTATTAAAAAATAATAAACTTATTAAAAAAAAACCAATCTTACCTTCCACCCTACCTCAGGTGGAACTGCATTACTTCCATAATCTTTCATATTCCCTTCCTGAGGACCACTTCTTTCATACCAGCTTGCCTGATCCACTCTGCTAAATCTCCAATCCACTGGCCATACAACATTTTCATTGTTCCTCATTCACTTAATATCTTGACTCTCTTCGTAACCCAGATTAAATTCTGTGGTTAATCATTAAAATCAACTGCTTGCAGAGTCTCTCAATTTTCTTGCACCCTTCTCTCACTGAGACATGGAATTTAGTAGAGTCTCACTCCCATATATAACCAACTGTCAGACTCTGTACCCACATACTTTCCCTCTCCTTCTCTTACCATAGGTTAGAATTTCTCAACCTTGGCACTATGGACATTTTGGACTGGAAAATACTTTGTTGTGGGAGCTGTCCTGTGCATTGTCAGATGTTTAGCAGCATCCATGGCCTCTACCCATTAACTGCTAGTGAATATCCCCATCCTAGTAGTGACCATCAAAAATATCTCGAGGCATTGCCAAATGTTCTCTGGCAGGGGTAAGCAGATAAACGGATTGTCTCTCTTTCTGAAAACCACTGTCATAGATGAATTTTTTTAGCCCTATCTAAAGCCAATTCCTCCTTTGTTCTCTCATCCCTGTTTATTTAGTTAAGGCTCCAAAAGTTTAATTTGCCCTTCTCTTTTGTATGTCATCTATTTTTCACTCTCATTTTTATAAACATGCTAACATGTACTTATTTCTCCCATTTGAAGTAAAAGAAAAAAAGAATCTTACAATTCCAATTTCCTCTCCACTTCTCTATTTTTTTCCACTTTGGAGATGTCAGAGAAAAAGGAGAAACTCATAGACAAACTCATACTAAAGTGTGTGTAAAAATGTCCACCTTTTCAGGAGAATTGGATCAAAGGGAAAAAAAAAAGCAATGTTTATTGTTCAAAATTTATATCATAAAAAATTCTTTTTGGATAATATTTGAGTCAGTTTTGTTTTAAAAATAGATTTTCCTATTTTTAATGGGGGAAAATAACCAAATTGTTTCTATTTCTCATGGCTTATCCCTGAAAGAATTTCAAATATCCTTCTTTGTCATGGCTATCTAGGAATTCAAAGCTTTCAGGAATGTGAAACTTTTCCATATGTGTCTTAGACTGAGGAGAAGTCTTTTTTTAAATTTTTTTCTTGAAGATAAGACTTCTGAAGAGCTGTCTATATTCACTGTGTCTAATTCCTCTCCTTTCTTAGCCTCATTGCAATCTGGCTTTTGTGGCTACCAATCCACTTAAACAGCTTTTGTGGGCTTCCCTGGTGGCGTAGTCATTGAGAGTCCGCCTGCCCATGCAGGGGACACGGGTTCGTGCCCCGGTCCGGGAAGATCCCACATGCCATGGAGCGGCTGGGCCCGTGAGCCATGGCCGCTGAGCCTACGCGTCTGGAGCCTGTGCTCCGCAACGGGAGAAGCCACAGCAGTGAGATGCCCGCACACCACAAAAAAAAAACAAAAAACAAACAAACAAAAAGCAATGGCTAATGAAATGCCTGGGAATACCATGTGGTCTTCCTGGGGGAAGCTTAAAGAGCTATTTTGTAGTGCTGCCATGTCTTTTTTTCCTTCTGCAAGGAGAATGGCATGCCCCAGGTATGCGATGCTCCTTTATCCTAGATCCTAAAATGAACAAGACTCAGGGAAACAGAGCCATAGCTGATCTTAGCCAACATGTAACATGTGAGCAATACATATTTCTTGGGTAAGCACTGACATTTGGGGTTTTTTGCTATCTTAGAGTAAGCGAGTGAAAACTGACTAATATACAAATTTCTTTGTTTCATCCCCTTGCCTCTCTACAGATTTTTCTCAACTCAGTAGTCAAAATGATCCTTCTAATAGTGAGGTTAAATCATATCATTGTTCTGCTCAAAATGATGCAATGACTGCACAAGTCACTCACATGAAAAGCCACAATCCTTATAATGGCAAGCAAGATTTTCTTCCACCACTCTTACTTCTTTAGCCTCATCTCTTGCTATGGTCCCACATTTTTATGATATGTATGATCAGGCCACCCAAGATGGCTGCTCTCTTGCTCTCTGTACTTCCCATCTTCGACCAGTCCTGCCTCACCTACACCCTACTCACCTGACTGACCTTCCCTCTTCATCATAGAGCCTAATCAGTAAATGCCATCATCATAGAGCCTAATCAGTAAATGCCTAAGTACTTGCCGGGGCCCCAGCAAGTGACTGTTCTAATCCTTAGGTCATAACTGTCTACACTATGATAGCTTATCAAAGGGGCAGGGAGGAGCCTGTTCCTCTGCTGGTTTCCCTGGCAACTGATTAACCAAACTGAAGTCAATTCCCACCTTTCTCTTTCCCTAGTAGTGAAGACTGATGCCATGTCCTGCCCACCGTCCACTGCACATGGTGGGATGTTGCTCCAGGATCTTGCTTCAGATGTGTAAGATCCCCAATCCATTAAATCATTAATGTCTCTGTTGTTGACTCTGGGCTCTTTCTCTCTTTTTTTTTTTTTTTTTTTGTGTGTGTGTTAGGCGGGCCTCTCACTGTTGTGGCCTCTCCCGTTGCGGAGCACAGGCTCTGGACGCGCAGGCTCAGCGGCCATGGCTCATGGGCCCAGCCGCTCCGCAGCATGTGGGATCTTCCCGGACCGGGGCACGAACCCGTGTCCCCTGCATCGGCAGGCGGATTCTCAACCACTGCGCCACCAGGGAAGCCCCCCTGGGCTCTTTCTTTAATCTTGAGGCTGGGCAAATACAGGGTTTGCAGGCCTACGAGGTTCAACCTAACACCACACCGTAAACGTAATTTGCTCCTTGCCGTTTCTTGAATATGCCAGGCACACTTCAGACCTTAGACCTTTTTTACAGCAGTGACATTTTTAGAATGCCCTTCCTCCAGCTATTTGCCATGCTAATGCCCTCTATCCTTCAAGCCTTGGCTCAGATCTTACTTTGCCAGTGATGCAAACCTTAACCATTCTAAATTAGGCACTGCATCCTCCCATTCAGCATATGTGATCCTTGCTTTTTTTCATCTACTTTTTTTCTGATAGCATTTATTGTCTATTAACACATTTTATTATTTATTTATTATATTTTTTTCATACAACATAGTTGATGTTCCATAATCATTTACTGAAAAACTAGAGATTGAAAGAGGCTTATGTATGGATACATTATTTAAAATAATCTCTGCTCATATACCTTTAAGACTTTTGCTTCTCTCTTTTCTCCTCATACTCCTTTGGCAAAATCCTAACTCTGGTTAAATTTGGACTCTGACTGCTCAGTGACTGTACATAGTAGCTAAATGTTGCTGAAGTAAAACAAACAGGTATATTGAGTTGTCTTACTTTAACTTCAGGATCACCAAACTTTACCGGGCCCCTAATTCAGCATTTTCCTGTTCCACTCACTCTCCCTTTCCCAGATGAAAATCTTATGCCCTTTGCTTTTTTTCTTTTTTAGACATCCAACTCCTCTTTTATTATCTTACTGAAATTCTTACTTTCAAATTTCACTAAAAAAAACAAAAACGAAAACAGAGGATCTCAGAAGAGAACTTCCATAAGTTCCACAATTATAAACCACAACATTCCTTCACTTTTGCCCACATACTATTCCATTTCTTCAGTTATGTTAGATAAACTCTCCACTCTCATATTGAAGGCCAGTTCTTCCAATTGTGTAGTGGATATTATCTTTCCTTGCTTATTCAAGAACATCATCTTGGCAACCTTCCCTTATCTCCAGTAGATAAGTTTTTCAGTCTCCAGAGGATAATTTTCATCAGCATAAACAAAAATAACAATTCTCCCACTTTACAAAAGAGAAATTAACCTATAACTGAAACTGAGTGGGACCCTGTGGGGCTCCCAGGCACTGAAACTGAGTGGGGCTTGGGCACAGAAGCCTCCTTTTGTACATCATTTCTCACAGGAAAGACTCCAGCCTCCATGATCTCTCCTGAGTTCCAAAGGGCAGATTACCGAACAGTGGCTAATCAAGGGAGGAGCAGCCAAGAAACCACCTGAGGCAAGATTAAAGGGACCAGAGAAACTCGTCAAGATTAGGAGACCACCTGAGCTGAGACTAAGGGAGTGCAGGCCCTGCTCAATCCTAATCTTGTCAGAAACCCCACCTTTGAACCACTGTTATAAAATCCTCATCAAGTTCTCTGGGGTTGGGACACATAATTTTTCGAGGCAGAAGTCCGATGTGTCTCCCTTTGCCTGGCAAAGTAATAAAGCTATCCTTTTCTACTTCACCCAGAACTCTCTCTGGGATTTGATTCAGCACAGGTTTACAGAGAGGCCGAGCTTTTGGTAACATAACCTCAAGGAGTTACTGTATCAATTTTCTCCTTTTCTTTATCATGAGCCTCCTTAGGAAGGCTGTCTATCCTTGCTGTCTCCAACTCCTCTCCAGCTGGGGTATGCTTTACTGCTCTGCTATTCTGCTCTTCACAAATCACCAGTGACGTCCATATTGCTCTATACAATGGTTGACTTTCAAACTGTAATGAACTTAACTTCCCATCAATATTTGACACAGCTAGAATTCCTCCCGGAAACACTTTCTGCAGGTGGCTTCCAGCACACCATGTTCTGCTGTTTTCCTCCTGCCTCTTTAACCACTCCATTTCAAGATCCTTTCCTGTTTTCTCTTCTTCAAACTAACCTTTTGACTTTTTTGTTTGTACATGGTGTTTGGTAATTGCAGAGTCTTATGGATTAAATATCATCTCTATTCTAATGCCTCTCTGACTTATATTTCAAAAACTTATTTCATTTTTGAAATCCAGACTCACAAATCCAACTCCCTCCTCTCCGTCTCCTATTTAATTTTCAATAGGCATTTTTATTTCAACAAGTCCTAAACTAAACTTTTGATCTTCCCCTTTCCCCTTCCAAACCTATCGTGTAGCTTTTCCCTTTGCAGTTAGTGGCAATTCCATTCTTCAAATCGCACAGGGCAACCACAGAATTATATTTGATGTCTTCAATTTTCTTACTCCCATAACCAATTCTTTAGCAAATCATTTTAGTTATTTCTTCAAAATGTATCAAGAAACCTGTCTACGTTTTATTTCCCACGCAGTAAACATGATGGTCTATATTGCTATTATATCAATATGGTATTTACATGACCTTCTAATTGATTGCCCTGCTAATTCATTTACCACCTTAGAAGCTAGTCTTATCAAAGCTGACTCAGCGATTCGTTTAAAATGTATTGTAGGGCTTCCCTGGTGGCGCAGTGGATGAGCGTCTGCCTGCCAATGCAGGGGACATGGGTTCGTGCCCCGGTCCGGGAAGATCCCACATGCCACGGAGCGGCTGGGCCTGCGCGTCTGGAGCCTGTGCTCCGCAACAGGAGAGGCCACAACAGTGAGAGAGGCCCGCGCACTGCAAAAAAAAAAAAAAAAAAAAAAAAAAAAAAAAATGTATTGTAGCTCAAATCATTTTATGCCCCTGCTTCAAAGCTCTCCAATCATTTACAGCTGAAGTAAAGACAAAACCCTTAGATAGTATTTATAAGGCTCTACAGTTGCTGGCCCTCTCTTATCTCCTGCTTTTTGCCCCTTGCTCACTTGGTCTCAACATCACTGGCTATCTTGCTTTTCTTGAAACACACCAGGTTTGCACTTGCCTGAGGGATTTTACACAAGGTCATCTCTCTGCCTGAGATATATTCTTTTCATACATCCTCACAGTTCTGCCTCACTTTCTCTAGTTTTTAACTTAAGGGACAGGTTTATTGTGAACCTGTGATTAATGCTCTATTTAAAATCACACTATTTTCTTGTATCTCCTACCCACTTCCATGGTTTATTTTTCTTCCTAGCAGTTATCACTTTCTGACCTATTGTATTACTATATATAGTATTAACTTAAATGGAAGGCAAGTTTCAGGAAATCAGCACGTTTTGTCTATTATATTTATATTATGTCCCCAGTAGCAATAAGCTGTAATGGTATCCAACAAATACTGAGATATATAAATACAAATATAAAATATACATGTATAATCAATGAATGAGTGGTTGAAAAATAACATAGACTATAAATAAAGAATTCCAACATAAAAGAAATGGAATACACACACACACACACACACACACACACACACACACAATTTTTTTTTTTAAACTGGGAGAGTGACATCAGCAACACAGAGGACCAGGAAGATCCAGGACCTTGTTCCTTCAGGGAAACACTAACAAACAATTAGAGACCAACTAAACAACTTTACAGGAGCTCTGGGAATCAGCCAAACATCTCCAGCAACTAAGTGGATGCTTAATCAAGAAAAAAACATATTCAAAAGGAAATTTTGGGGGGGAGTTTACTCATTCTTGCCCCACTTCCTCCCTGTTACATATGGTCTTGGTGTGGTCTGTAGGAAAGTGGCAGTTCTGTCCTCAGTTACTTTCTGTGAACCAGAGAGAGCAAGAACAGACCTAATTTGCAACATTATAACTTACCTGGTGGCTATCTAAGGGATTGGTCTCTGTGGAGGTCTAAGTGTGAGTTTAGACCTCCAAAAGCAGTACAGCTCAGATCACAGGCTAAGAAAAGGCTCATGAGGCTATAAAATGTCTACATACTAACAGATGGCTGGAGGAATACAATATAACAGCTAAGACCACTAGGAGAAGCAGGGGATGGAAATTAACACATGGAAAACCAGCAGTCTATACAGAACATGACATACACAGGCCTAGGGAAGACACATGCCCAGAAAGGTCATAAGAGGACCGTAAGTCCTTTTTTTAAAAAAAAATATTTATTTATTTATTTTTGGCTGCATTGGATCTTTGCTGCTGTGCACGGCTTTCTCTAGTTTCAGTGAGCAGGGCCTGCTTCTCATTGCAGTGGCTTCTTTTGTTGCGGAGCACAGGCTCTCGGCATGTGGGCTTCAGTAGTTGTAGCACGCTGACTCTCTAGAGTGCAGGCTCAGTAGTTGTGCTCCCGGGCTTAGTGGCTCTGCAGCATGTGAGATCTTCCTGGAACAGGGCTTGAACCTGTGTCCCCTGCATTGGCAGACAGATTCTTAACCACTGCACCACCAGGAAGTCCAAGGACTGTTAAGTCTTAATGCCAAGCTGATTCTGATGCTCAAACGTGTTCTGCTAATTAGTGAAAATCTTCTCTGTCATAGAGCCAGTCTTCCAAGACTGGGAGAGGTAGCTGATTTTTCAAATTCACAATTTTCAACAAAAGATTACAAGGCACACAAAGAAACAGAAAAATATGGCTATTCAAAGGAACAAATAAATTTCCAGAAACCATTTTTGAAAAACGCAGAAATTGAACCTACTAGACAAAGACTTTAAAACATCTGTCTTGAATATGCTGAAAGAGCTAAAGGAAAATATGGGCAAAGAAATAAAAATAGAGGGAAACTACCTCAATATAAAAAGCTATACATGTAAAATCCACATTTAACATTATACTCAATGGTAAAAGACTGCTCTTTTTTCCTCTTAGATTAGGAACAAGACAAGGATGTTGATTTTCAACACTTCTATTCACCATAGAACTGGAAGTCTTAGCCAGAAAATTAGGACAGGAAAAGAAAAAAAAGGCATCCAAATTAGAAAGGAGAAAGCAAAATTATATGCATTCAAGGCATGATTTATATGTAGAAAACCCTAAAGATTCAAGCAAAATTATATGCATTCAAGGCATGATTTATATGTAGAAAACCCTAAAGATTCTGCACACAGACACAAAAAAATGTTTAGAACTAAGAAAAGAATTCAGCAAATTTTCAGGTTACAAAAGCAATGCTCAACAAGCAATCTGAAAAACAACGTACTGACAACAAACTGTCTGAAAAAAATTGATAATTTTATTCACAAATAATAAATTACTTAGGAATAAACTTAACCAAGGAGTCCAAAGATGTGTACAGTGTAACTTACAAAACATTGCTGAAAGGAAGAAGATAACAATAAATGGAAAGACGTTCCGTGTCATGGTTCAGAAGGTATAATATTGTTAAGATGTCAATACTACCCAAAACTATTTACAAAATCAGTGTAATTCTTATCAAAATCCCAATGATTTTTTTTCAGAAATAGAACAATCCATCCTAAAATTAATATGGAATCTCAAGGTACCCTGAACAGCTAAAACAATCTTGAAAAAGAAGAACAAAGTTGGAGGTCTCACATATCCTGATTTCAAAATACAACAAAGCCACAGTAACTAAGAGTACAGTTCTGGTATAAAAATAGAAATATAGAACAATGGATAGGATAGAGACACCAGAAATAAATCATCACATATATGTTACAATTATTTATGAAAAGGGTACCAAGACTATTGGAGAATGATAAGACTTTTTAGTAAATAGTCTGAATATAGTTGGGAAAATTGTATATCTATGTGCAAAGGAATAAAGTTGGCTCTTTCTTAGACTCTATACAAACATTTAAAAATAGATCAAAGAGCTAAATGTAAGAGAGAAAATTATAAAACTCTTAGAATAAAACATAGCAGGAAAGCTTTCTGACATTGTGTTTGGCAATGATATCTTGGACATGACACCAAAAACACAAATAGCTAAGGAAAAATAGACAGTTTGTCCTACATCAAAATTAAAAACTGTGCACAAAAGACACTGTAAACAAAGTGAAAAGGCAACCCATGGAATGGGAGAAAATATTTGCAAATCCTATATTAAATAAGGAGTTAATATTCATAATATATAAATAACTTCTGCAATTCCACAGCAACAACAAAAAAAGCCTATTTAGAAAATGTGCAAAGGATGTTAATAAATATTTCTCCAAAGAAGATATAAAAATGGCTGAGAAGTACATGAAAAGAGGTCAATATCACTAATCATTTGAGAAAGTTAATCAAAACCACAATGAGATACCACTTCATACCCGTTCAGATAGTTATTATCAAAACCAAAACAATATAATAGTATTAAAAAAACACAGAAAATGACAAGTGTTGGTGAGGACGTAGAGAAATTAGAATCCTCATGTATCTTAAGTGGGAATTTGAATTGGTGCAGCCATTAGGGAAAACTCTATGGCCATTTCTCAGAAAAATTTAAAACAGAATTATTATATGATTCAGCAATCTACTTCTCTGTATATACCCACAGGAATTAAAAGGGACTTGAAGAGATATTTGTAAAACCATGCTCACAGAAGCACTATTTACAATATCCAAAAGGTGGAAGTAACTCAAATGTCTATCAATGAATGAGTGGATAAACAAAAAAGCAGTGTGTGTGTGTGTGTGTATATATATATATATATATATATATATATATATATATATATACACATACAATGCAATATTATTTATCCCTAAAATGGAAAGACATTTTGACAAACACTACAACAGTGATTAGCCTTGAAAACATTATGCTAAGTGAAATAAACAAGTCATGAAAGGACAAACTGTATGTTTCCTTTTTTTTTTTTTTTTTTTTTTTTTTTGCAGTACACGGGCCTCTCACCGCTGTGGTCTCTCCTGTTACGGAGCACAGGCTCCGGACGCGCAGGCTCAGCAGCCATGGGTCACGGGCCCAGCCGCTCCGCGGCATGTGGGATCCTCCCGGGCTGGGGCACGAACCTGCACCCCTGCATCGGCAGGCAGACTCTCAACCACTGCGCTGCCAGGGAAGCCCAATATGGTTCTATTTTTATGAGATATCCATAGTAGTTGAAATCCATTATTTTTCAGAAACCTGCAAATTAGAGGAGTTAATTAACTTTCTAAAGTGTACACAGCTGATATAGCAGAATCAATCTTCCATTTCGGATTAGACTTTATTTTCTGGGGAGTGCTTCCTGACTTCCTAAACCTAGATCGAGGACATCTCCCATATAACCCCCACGTTTAACATTGTTATTTACCTTCTCACTCTATATTTAATCACTTATTTAATAAACTGTAAATTTTTCAAGGGCAAGGGTAGTGTCTTTTCTTATTTCACAATTAAATTCCCAGATTTTATTAAAATTCTGTTTCTACCCTGTGAGACCTCCTTCCATTTCTTTGATTCTATCTCTACTATTAAAAACAACTTCTTTTAATTTGCTCTCACTATTATACCAGCACCAGGCTGGGCTCTCATACATATTAACTTTTTTACACTTCACCATATGTCCTGTGAAATAGTATCATTCTTACCTTATAATGAATCTATAGGCCCATCCTTTATTTAGAGTCATGGCCTATTACAGTCCCTAATATCTGACCAAAATGTTCTCGTACATGCTCAAATAATCCCTAGGTATCTGATTGTCCTCTCTCTGTTAGAGTTCAGTAGTTTTTCTCCAAATAGACCATAAGGACATGTATCAGGCAATATTTCAAGGGAGAGCAGCATCCAAGGTGCTTTCAAGGCCTTACTTCTCTAGACAAAAATGGAGGTAGTACCTGTGGCTCCTCCTCTACAGGAAAATATATTCACACTTTTCTATTTTCTTTTGGAAACAGATTTACTTCTTCTTTTCGCCTTGTTCTTTTCCTCAGTTACTCTTTTCTGAAAAACAAAATCTACAAGATGATAATATATAAAACATATTCAGTAAATGAAAATAATATTTCATTCTGTTGAATTGTGATTCATAGGATGTGTAATGGAGGACAAATATGGGTTAAATTTTTTAAATGAATAAAAATATTAAAAGATTAATATTCATTGATAATCATAGAATTATAGAAAGAAGTATCATCAAAAATTTGAAATTGCTTCCCCAAATTTGAAACCCATAGACTTTCCTTTATTTTGTACTTCTTGCACACTGCAGAGTTTGTGACTTATTTTAAAATGCTACATAAAAATGTAAGCTTTAAATTCAAGCTTTAACCTACATCTCTAAGTATTTGGAAAATTTATAGACTATTAATATAATATTAGAAAGAATAGATAATTGTATATTCACAATATCCTGCCTTGTTTCTTTCTTTCTCTACAGGAAATAGTGGACCAAAGTATTAAATACATATATTTGGATAAAGTACACACACGTATCTCACTTTATGTGAATAGTATTAGCTAGGTATGCATATGATCATTTTGTTCTGATAGGGGAAAAAAAGACAAAAGCAATTTCATATAGCAAAATTAGTTTTCTAAATTCCTCAGTATAATCTCAGAAATTTTTGCTCAGTCAACTGTTAACTGGCATTTGGATGCTTACACTTAGAATTCTATGGACTTCAGCATCTTATTTGATTTTGCAACCACTGCTGCTGACCCAGAAATGTTTGCTTATGTGACTTCTTGTGAAGTGTTCAAATTGCACTGAGTAGGCCAGGGAAATACATTACTTTGGAGTACAGTGTTCTATAATTGAATACAGGACTTTAGTAAATCATAGTTTGAATGAAAGGAAAGGTGAATTGGACCTTACAAGATTGGTTTAGTTTATTATAGTATCATGGGATCTTAGAATTGAGGGGACCCAAGGGATCATTCAGCTTAACCTCATTATTTTACAAATGCGGATTCTGAAAAGCACTAAGGGGAAGTGATTTTACTAAGACTCACAACTAATTGCAGTCTGGTCTAAGAATCTTTGTAATATGATGCCTATTCTAGGAATGTCCTTATCAAGAAGCAGTATTGCTTAATTAACAACATGGACGGTGCATGAAGCTGAGTTAGGTTCACATTCGAGCTCTGACACTTACTGGCAATCAGAAATCAAACTTCTAAGCCTCAGTTTATTCATCTGTAAAATGTGTGCTAAAACTGTACTGGCCTATTGTAAGATACAGATGAGATAATGCATATAAATACTCAACAGTAACAGACACATGCTAAACACTCAGGAAAGGTTTGTTTTTTTAGTCAGCCTTATGGGTTCTGTTTGTTCAATAAATATTTTATCTTTACTTACTTTAGTTGTTAGTGTCTATACCCAGAAATATTAAGGGCAGGCAAAGGTGTGTTTATTTAAGAAGATAAAAATGTGTAGTTATTTATTGGTTCAGTTATAAAACATAAGAATCATTATTATATGTTTATGTAAACCTGCTCATGGATTAAAAGAACAGTAAGCATTTCCCCTGGGAAACACCTAATTCCTTTCATACTATTGTTACTTGCTATGAAATTTTTAAAAATCCTCCATTACAGGAATGTATAAGCAGTAGTGAATGCTGAATTATAAATATTAAAGACATAGGTGTAGCTTCTGAAAACTGAGAGTAATCTAGTTTAAAATGGGAGATTAAATAGTGAAACAATTAATAAATTTCAGGCATGCCTCTTTGCACTCTTAGGTTATTAGAAGGAAGGAAATCTGTAATGAATTCAACAGTTTCTGACCCTGATAGTGATATTGAACTGACAATTACAAAAGGCAGCTTGAGGGGATGGAGTGATGCATTGGCATTGAAACTAGGGCATCAGTTCTGCTTCTAGTACCCGTACTGTTTAAGCAAATATCAAGGGTCTAACAGCTTGATAAGTATTCATGGCCCAGAACCCTCCAATTATACCATGTGTCATGACATTGTTGCAAATGCTATCCTCAACCATTTGAGAAGAAAAAAAATGTTAAATATACTATTGTGGGAGTGCATTAACCTGCTCTCAGCTGCTTGGCAAGAGACAATATAAGTGTGCTTCAGTTAAGGATGACACAAACCTTTGCCTTTGAGCTAAAAGGGCTATTAAGTTAAACACAGCTCTTATGAAAAGGTATTTATTGTTGGTTTGAAGACTATTACTATGTCATTACATTCAGTTAATACATTTTGTTATTTTAATAATAACTTGGGAGTGCAGAATTATTTCCTGCAGCTTCTGAACTTTAGAAAACCAACATTTCAAACTTTTGAGTTCCCTCAGTGTATTCTGATTCCTCTAGGTTTATGCTTCATCATAATATAATATCTCCATTTGGTAGATCTGGAAATGAGAAAGGACTTGCTCAAAGGTCATAACCAGAAGGAAGGAGCTGTTTTTGCTCTCCTGTGAATGCCAGCTTGCTTAATGTGTGCTTTGCTCTCAACTTCTAGGCTTATGATTATGTTTAATAATAACTCTTTAAAACATAAACTCTTGAAAATCAAAGAAACATTTCATAAAACAGCTGTGTCCTAATAGTAGACTGATTAATTTTTGATTCTCTTTAACATAACTAACTAAGACAACTTAGCTCCATTTCAGCTGAAAATTCGTTTCTTCTAACACTAAGTTGGCATTTATCTAATGACTATAATGAAGGCAAATGTTACATGTTAATATTTCTGTAAAACCAGAAGGAGCTTAAGAAAATTAAAGGAACTTTTTATTTACTTTGAAGAAACAAAATTTTTCTGAAGGCTTCCATGGAACTTTAAGATGATCCAAACTTACTTTCTCTGTTTTAGTGGCTTGCGTTGGAATAAATCTCCATTTGATAGAACAAAAGCAGAGCAGAGTTGCCATATTACAAGAGGCCATTGTCTCATCTGGTCTGAATTCCTGCCTGTAGCCAACTAATCTTCTTTTACACCAAGCCTGTATTACAATCCCATGACTTTTGCTGGACTTAAAGTCCCTATGATATAATTTTCCTGCACAGGTGGTGGTAGGAATTGGTCATTCACCAATGGAAAAACTGGTTTGTGCCGCCCAAAATAAAAAATTTTGTTTAATAATCCTGGGATGTAGAAAAGGTAGATAGCTCTTGGTTGGGAACAAAATCAGATTTCCTTCATGTACAATTACTTTCTGCAGTGTTTTATATTATTTGTATAAATTAGAGTTTTGAGGTTGTGTAAAACAACAGTCAAGGTTGTTTCTTTTTAAAGATCATATTCAATACCATGATGATTGTCAGAATAGTTATAGCTAGACCTAACTTTTATGAACATTGAATCTTCACATTGACATTGATGATGTAGTGAGGAATGTTGGCACTTTAATTTCTAGGGCATTAATCATCACTGATACAGTATTTAAGTCAGAAAAAAATTCATCTAAGATAAAAATTGAAAAAACCTAGTTCAAGTTCTATAACTTTGCATAAAAATTATTAGTGAGTCAAATTCAGCTTCACATATTGAAGATTTTTCTGAAATATTTTTTACTTAAAATCACCTGTAACTGATACTTCCCTAAATAATTTTTGGAGATCTTATGCAAGGACCATACAGTTCATAAGAGCAATCACAATTATGAATTTGGAGATTCTGTGTGTCTATAATTCTCTAGGCTTTTAATTTTCTTATCTGTAAATAAGTGAACTGCACTAGATGTTTTTAGGTGACCTTATACACAAAGACCCTAGACTATATCTCCTTATTATCGTGAACATGAAATCCATGATTGCTATACTTTTGATTTCTTTCATCCCATTACATGTATTTTTCCTGTATCAGAAGATAAAAAAAAAATTACTTCTTTTCAGCCCATCATATTTTAGTTTTTATGCTTATTAATTAATTATTGAATTTCTGAGACAGTCTCTATAGTTGAGAGTTAGTTTGTCAACAATTTATGGTGTAGTGGTGTCAAAGTCTAAAGCATTTACTCTCATCCTATTTAGCCAAATGAATCATAAAGACTTGGTGTTAATATTTTACCTTTTCATGTATAGCCCTCTAAACCTCATTTTTTCCATATGAAAATGAGGTAAGTATGTATAACCCATAGTGCAGTTGTGAAATGAGAAAATGCATTTCAGGGGTCTTATATAATGCTTAAAACATATTTGTTTTACAATATTATGAACATTAATATGTGAGCAACATTTTTACTACTAAAAACATCATTTTAATTTATTTTCCCAAATGTAAATTTCCCAGTAGGAAGAAAAGAAAAATACTGATATAGTAATTATGTTATTTACTGAGCTCAGAAGCTATTTTTTATGCACCCAAGTCCATATTCTTTGAGTCTCTGTTACTTAGGCTAGATATAGTTTTATGGATAATTTAATGTTTAATATCTTAATTTACTTGAACTGGTATTTTAGTAAATTCACTCATTTGTGAGTGAATTCACTTTTCAGTTCTCTTCATATTGAAGAAAATAAGTTTTTCTTCATATTGAAAAAAGTTTCAATATGAGGGTTTGTGTATGTTTGATATTGTTATTTGCCAGTAAAATGTAAATATTCTGGATTCTCAAAGATAAATTTTATTCAACATTTACATGCCTTTCCTAAAGGAGCTGATGGACTTGGAAAAAAATAATATCTGTTTATTCTTTCATCATCCATCCATCTCTCCACCCATCCATTTATTTTTCTCTGCCATATTCCTTAGTGAATAAAGCTATTCCTTTTCCAATTTTGAATTTCCCATAGCTTATTTTCACTGTTGCTAGCTTCTTCAAAAGCTCTGTTCAAATTCGATCTCTAGGAAGTCTCTCTTGTCTACTATAGCTGACATGATTTTAGTTTTCTTTGAACACACAAAGCCTATAATGTATAGATTTGCCTGGTAATTAGTCATACATTGCCTTTTAATATCTTTTGAACTGATATTAATCTGTTGTGTACTTATTTGTTTTCAAACATGTATGTTCAATTTCTACAATTTATATTTTAAAATTCTTAAAATTACAACCTATAAATTATGCTTATTTATATTTTTTTACTTGTAGAAACACAATAAGTATTTCTTGATTAGTTTATTCTGTAAGCAAAGGCTACATATGTAGACATGCCCATTAGTGTCACGACTGAAAGCACTAATGATATTAAATAAAAACTCACTACAAACTGGGACTTAATGGCTCCCAGGAGTATTGATTCTTCACTTTTCAATTTGTCCAGAAAATGCCAGATTCTACTTTCTTGCTCATAGAGGAGGAACAAAAATAAATGTCTGGCCTAAGCATGACTTAACAAAACATGATTTGTTACTAGAAAACTTAGTTTACCTCTAGAAAAAAAATATCCATGAGCTAGTTTAAATCTCAGTTTAAATACTAATAACTACTCTAAAATTTGTTTTAAACCAAAAACACTTTTCTTAGCCTAAATTTGACTTTGCAGGCTGTGTCTCATTTCTCTGTACCTCTCTTAATATTTTTCTGCAGCTGCTGAAATCTATAGGGAATATCTCTCCATGGAGACAGAGCCAGGCAGCCCAAGTCTTTTCTCTGTTCTTGAGTTCCTGTTTTCAAGTAATGATTCGGATAAACTAGACACCAGTTTTCTTTCATATAACTCTGGCAGCTGAATTAATTCTCCAAAGACTCCACTTTGGAGGCAAGCAGATGGTACACATGCACGTGTTTTAGTTTTGATTGTACCAGTTCTGAATAATTTAAAGTTCCAAATCTCTATAAAACTACTGTATTCCCATTTCCCAATACAATTTTTTTTTTCTTTTGCCTCAGAAATTCCTTCCTTATATTTTGACATTTGGCTGAAACTTCGTTCATTTTATACTGGCTTCATTGTCACACACCTCCTGCTGTTCTTTGTTACAATTTTAGATAAGTATGGCTTTAGAAAACTAAGATGCTTTTAGAAACTGTTTTGCTGGTGATTTTCCCCTTACCATTTGCAAAGCATTTTGTATACATAAACAGCACATTAGCCAAATGATGTTGTTATCACAGTTCCTGTTGGTCTGCACTTGGCTCTCACTTTAGAATTACCCCAAATAGGTTTGCAGAGTTTTATAGTTGCATTATGAGGCACTCAATAATATATATGAACTTAGGTATTTTATTTTCCCCCTGACATTTTGTTTGAGAAACAGCTTGTCCTTTCTCTGTTGAAGATTCACTGCTGCTCCAGTAGAACATAAGAAGGGAATGTTCAGAACAATCTCTAAGTAGTTTTCCCCATATTAAATTGAGAAGACTTACCAAATGTAGTTCAACATTTTCTGTGTGGTCTAGTAATATGTGAAGTTAATGGGAGCTGTGAGGCATGCATGTATTTGTACACACACACACATATATGCACAAACATTGAAGCTACCCCACTCAATCAGAAAGGTCTGCTACTGTAGGCACTAAAGCTATGATTCAATTCTGGTTGAGTTTCACTAAGTTTTACTGCCAGTGCCCTCTTCTCTTACTATGGCTAAGACACGAGAATAACTATGAGATAGAGCATGCTATATTAGCACAAGTCAAGAAACTTAACCATATAGTCAATTTAGAATGAGATGGTAATCTTAACTGTGAAGATAACTACAATATATAATTAACCTTTACCAAATGATATTTTTATATTGTTTTGTGATTTATTCAACCCTTATAAAAATTACATCATTTTTGAGTACCATATTATGAATTCAGAACTTAAGCCTCAGAGAGACTTAGTGGATTGAATATAAACAATAATACATTGAAGCAAGGATAAAAACTCCAGGTACTATGATACCAAATTCCATTTTTTTTCCCACATAAGGTAGAACAAGATAAAGAGCATAGCATTTATAGAACACCCAAACATATTTTGTCTAGAATAACTTTGCATCATTATTAAAATATAATTATGTAGAAAATAGGATATAAAACACATTTTTGTTGTTGTTATCTGTATACAAAGTTCAGAAAACAAACTCAGAACAACTGAAGAGAGCCTCAGAAATTTCATCTATTTGATAGAACACTTCCCTTAGGGACCATAACAATTTCTATGCAGAATCAACAAATAAGTAACTTTCAGTAGTGTTTTGTCTTTCTTGATTTCAACCATTCAAGTGATGTGACTTCTACCATTTCCCTTGAGGGATAATTCCATAATCCAGCAGTTTAACTGTCAGGAAGTTTTTCATGTATTCCATCCAAAATGTCTTTTCTTTAACTTCATTCCATTCTCATAGCTATACCATATCTGAGCATATCACTAAATGATTTCTCATTTTCAGTGAGGGTTACACGTTTAAACATTTGGTGGCCTGATATTTTCTTCTTATTTCTCACTTTCCAAGAGTTACATATTTACCTCCAACAAAATTCCTTTTTCGGTCTGTCCCTTTACTGCCTTCATCAATTTTAAATTCTTCCCTAACAGCCATTTGTTTGCTAAAAGTTTTGAAGTCAGGCATAGGAAGATTATGGCTCTTCACTACAAAGTTATATTCTAAACATACCATTCAAAACATTACCAATATTTATGCTTTGCAATTCTAACACAAAAAAACAAACAAAAGAAACCAGAATGCACATCCCAAATAATTAAAATAAATGACAGAGTAAGATTTTAACCTGACCCCTTAAGAATATCATAGACTAATGATTAGTTTTAGTGTTTGCCTTCTCTTCCTTAAACTCTAGTTCCAAGTTTTATTTTTCCCATTTTTTTATTATTTAAGATTTCTAAAGTGTGTTTCCAAGGTCTTCGTTTGCTATGTCTCTAAGATTTCATTTTTTAAATAACACTTTGATTATCTTAAACTGGCAGTGCTTATATTGTGACTAATCATGATTTACATATATTTGTTTTACAATATAGCTCAAAGAGTGCCATGTTTTGTATATGGTTACATATTACAAAACTCAATAGAGCCTATCTTGGCAGAAAATTGTTTTCACTTTTAAGTTGGTCTAAAATATATTTTGTTCAGAAAGCAATTATTAGATATCTATGATGTTCAGGTAAAGTGTTATGTTCTAGTTATTTACACTTCTTGTCTATATCTAGTGTGCGGGAAATTTGTAATTAAAATTTAGTTATTTATTTAAAATTAGATAATAGCAATCCACACAGGGTACACTGAGGCACAGCTGAGAGAGATCTCAAGCCTATGAATGAGGGTCAAGGGGGGGATGGGAAAGGCTTTTAAGGTAATGCTTCATCTGAGTGTTCAATAAGAATAGCTTTTTACCAAATACCTGGGAGAAGTTACCAGGTGATGGAGGACTGTGAGATCACAAACAGAACAATCTAATGTGTTTAAAGAAGTATTAAAAGCTTTTAATTCCTGGAGCACAGGAGACATTGAAATTTAGAGAAAAAAGACATTTGAGATAAAGCCAAAGAATTGAGAAGGGCAAAATATATATTATTAAAAAAATTTGTATTTTAACTCAGAGTTGCATTAAATTATGGTCCTCATATCAAATCTAGCCTCACCTCTTTTTGTAAAGAAAAGTTTACGGAGACACAGCCATACCAATTGTTTACATATTGTCTATGACTGCTTTTATGCTATAACTGCAGAGTTGAGCAGTTCTAGCAGAGACCATGTATCCTGTAAAGCTGAAAATATTTACTATCGAAGTCTTTACAGGAAAAGTTTTCTGACCTCTTTTCTGGGCAACGTTAAGCCACTGAAAGATTTGAGTCAAGAGGTAGCATGATTGGTTTTTCCTTCGGGAAGTTAGGTTTGGTAACATTTGGACAATATATGGGAGATGTCACAAAAGTTATAGTCTGGCCTGTGATGAGTGCTTTCTCTCTGTTGTGTCTAGTTTGTTTCCTGTCTTTTTCCTTTCTATTTTCACCATAAACTCTATTTACACTGATGCTAACTGATACTTTGGCCTCTTGCTCATTATATTAATTACTAAATATTTTACTTTAAAGACTTAGCAGGAAAACAGTAGTTTCATAAGAGCTGTTTCAAAAGTAATTCATAATACATAGTTTATAAAACCTGAATGTCTATTCTTGGTTATAAACATTTCCTATTTTTATATAAAAGCAGAAACACCAATAAACATTTATTGTGCATCCACTGTATATAAAGGGTTTTTGTAGGTTCAAACTTAGTATAATGGGAGTTCTTCATGATGAAGGGCAAGGTAATTGATCAAAATATTGTTAAACTAAACGTTACTTTAGCTCCAGATTTCTCAATAGCAGCACTATTGACTTTTTTTAAAAAATTTATTTTTGGTTGCATTGGGTTTTCGTTGCTGTGCATGGGCTTTCTCTAGTTGTGGTGAGTGGGGGCTACTCTTTGTTGCGGTGTGCAGGCTTCTCATTGAAGTGTCTTCTCTTGTTGTGGAGCATGGGCTCTAGGCACATGGGCTTCAGTAGTTGTGGCATGCGGGCTCAGCAGCTGTGACTCGTGGGCTCCAGAGCACAGGCTCAGTAGATGTGGCACATGGACTTAGTTGCTCCGCAGCATGTGGGATCTTCTTGTACCAGGGCTTGAACCCATGTCCCTTGCATTGGCAGGAGGATTCTTAACCACTGCGCCACCAGGGAAGCCCACTATTGACATTTTGAGGTAGAAAATTCTTTGTTGTAGAGAGCTGTTTTGTACATCATAAGATGTTTAGCAGCATACCTGACCTCTCCCCACTAGATGCCAACAGCACCTCCTACCTCAATTGTGACAATCAAAAATGTCTCCAGATATCACCAGATGCTTAATGCTTCCTGAGGGAACAAAATCTGTGCTGATTGAAAACCACTGAATTTTGTTCCTTTCTCTTCTATGTTCTCACAGAATATATCTTTGCTAAAAATAACAAAAGACAAAAAAAACCTGCATTTTTTTCAAGGCAGGGAGCTCTTTAATCAGAAAGTTGAAATCACAGGCTAATGGCATGGTGAGGATGGATTCAGTCTGTGCGTGTCCCAGTCTCTTCCTGAAAATTGACTTCATGTTGTGACATTTTCAATTCTTGCAAAATTCTTTGTCACAAAAATGAGGTATCAGATTTCAATTGTCTCATTTTTTCATTCTTCTGATGTAGTTTGTTGACCTTTTCAGTATTCTAAGCAAGATTTGGAAAGCATTGACCATTCCCTGCTCTACCTGTTAAGAAGTACAGTAACCTGTTGTGGACTCTAAGCCAAATGAGATGAAGAATTTAGAAATGTTGAAATGGTTCAGCATGCCATATATTTCACAGGATTTGTAAAGCATTTTAAATCTGTTTTAACTATTTTTTAAAAATAAAATCCAATCCAAAGGTTAAAGAAAATTATAGTATGTCTTGATTAATGCTCTTCCTAATGTTAGGCTAACTTGTTATATAGCTTTTGCCTTGTGGTCATCTTAGGGAATTAGAATTGATAAAACCCCACCTCAGAATAATAATTTTTGAAACTGCTAGGCAACTCTTTGTAGTCTTCCTGAGCCCTGGGAATACTTACATCTCTGAGTTTATTCAGCTCTACAGAATTTCCAGACAAAAAAGGTAAAACTCATTCAAATAAGAGACATTAAATTTTCTGCTTCTTCAGCAACACTGCAAGAATTTTCATTTAACAAAGTGTCAGCATCAGCAATACCATTATCAATGGACATCTGGTTTTCATTCTCATATACATAGGCAGCAAATTTAAGGTCCAGTTTAGCATATTCAGTGAAGTAAATGAGGGGTATTGGGGAAGGTAGATGTGTTTCTGTACTCCTTTTGAATCAGAAAGGAATTTGAAATTACTTAGATATCAAAAAGCCAAACAGGGCTTCCCTGGTGGCGCAGTGGTTGAGAGTCTGCCTGCCGATGCAGGGGACGTGGGTTCGTGCCCTGGTCCAGGAAGATCCCACATGCTGTGGAGTGGCTAAGCCCATTAGCCATGGCTGCTGAGACTGCGCGTCTGGAGCCTGTGCTCCTCAACCGGAGAGGCCACAACAGTGAGAGGCCCTCCTACTGCAAAAAAAAAAAAAAAAAAAAAAAAAAAGCCAAATGTGTTAGAACAGAAGGCTTGTACTAGCATAGGGACTTTAAAATACAATATTTGTGACATATGTAAATGACATGAATTCTTGAATACAACAGTCATGTAAAATTGTGTCTATTCTCTTTGTATTTAGTACCTGGAAGTATCAAGGGACACAGCTGCTGCTTGAATACTCAACAAATACTGAATTGAAACAAAGGGTAGCAGTTGGATAACAAAATGTATTTTCTACATGTAGTTTGTGAAATCAATTTACAGGTGTCTTGGGAACTGAGGGAAAGGAGTGGCAAGCATAATGTAAACTAAAGCAAAAATTGTCTTAACACACTTTTACTTGTATGTAAAGGGAAATTACTTATCCCTTACATTCAACATTAAAAGTTGTAATAATAATGTTATTTTCTACCTATGAGTCAACATATTACATCTCCTAAGGCTGAAATTTCAGAGAAGCAAATATGGCCAGTGTATGTTTTCTGTGGGGAGAGTCTCATCCTTGAAAATAATTAAAGGTAAGAGTCCCAAAACCTGGTTTTAAATTTAGGCTGTGTGTGTTTTTTGCTCATGAATTTAGGTATATATTGTACTTCTTGGCAGATTTTCTTCAGTAAAATGATGTTAATAAAGCTACATTACATAACTTAAAAAGGGGCTGTTGAGAAGCTATATTAAGTTAATAGGTTTATTTTATATTATATACTTGGTATCATCTAGGGATACAAGTGCTCGACATATAAAAAGTCACTCATTAAAAAATACTTTGCTTAACAAGTCCATGTGCAAAATTGAGAGGGGGATAGAAAATGTACAATAGATTGTCTCTGCCTTGAAGAAGTATAGTTTCTAAAAGAGTACTTAGGACAAAATAGAAACACCTTGATGAGTAAAGTGTTTTACACTTTTTAAAAACAATATTCAGTTATTCAAATCTGATCAATAAATGTTTGATTCTAATTATTAGCTCGATACTCTGGTTGGCCCAGAAACACTGAAAAATTATCCTTGATTTTGAGTAGTTTATATTCTAATTAGGGGGTATGGAATTTCCAAGTAGTATAAATGTAATATAGTGGTAAAGATGTAACAAGGGTATCACAAGGTGCACAAAGAATAGACTGGTATAATTATAACTAAAGTCAGATGTGAAAAGGTAATTCCACAACAGCTAAGCGATTGCTATGATCACAAATTGGAAGATCCATTATTCAAAGTCACATCTTCTGCTTCCCAATCCAAAACTCTCTGACAACAACTATCTGTTAAGATATATTTACAGAGCAACCAGTATTGGACCATTCAAAACAAAGTCTTCCTGGGAGTGCTCCATCAGTAGTTTTTCTCTTAAAACCTCCTTATCAAACTAAAAAGAAAACTGATTCCTGGCTATCAACTTTACGAAAACTGAAGCTTCGAGGAAGCACTCTCTAGACTTGTTTCTATGATATCCCTTAGGGTCCATCCACAGAATGGAAGGAGTCGGGGAGAAGAGCAACCAGGAATCAGCCTATTGTTCGGAGAACTGCAGGACCATCCGAGCACCACAGGGCGCTCGGGAGCTGCGGGAGGTGAGGTGCAAACTCAGCACAGTTTTATCTAGGGGGACCTTCAAGATGGTGAGAACTAAGATGTGGAGATCACCTTCCTCCCTACAAATGTATCAGAAATACATCTACATGTGGAACAACTCTGACAGAACACCTACTGAAAGCTGGCAGAAGACCTCAGACTTCCCAAAAGGCAAGTAACTCCCTATTTACCTGGGTAGGACAAAGGAAAAAAGAAAAAAACAGAGACAAAAGAATAGGTATGGGACCTGCACCACTGGGAGGAAGCTGTGAAGGAGGAAAAGCTTCCACAGGCTAAGAAGCTCCTTCACTGGCAGAGACAGGGGGCAGGGGGTGGGGGAAAGCTTTGGAGCCCTGGAAGAGAGCTCAGCAACAGGATTGCAAAGGGCAAAGCAGAGAGATTCCAGCACAGAGGATCAGTGCTGACCAGCACTCACCAGCCTGAGAGGCTTGTCTGCTCACCCACTGGGGTGGGTGAGGGCTTGGAGCTGAGGCTCTGGCTTCGGTGGTCAGATCCCACGGAGAGGACTGGGGTTGGTTGTGTGAACAAAGCCTGAAGGGGGCTAGTGTGCCACAGCTAGCTGGGAGGGAGTCTGGGAAAAAGTCTGGATCTGCCTAAGAGGCAAGAGACCATTGTTTTGGGGTGTGGAAGGAGAGGGGATTCAGAGTGCCACCTAAATGAGACCCAGAGACGGTCGCGAGCCATGGCCATCAGTGCACACACCAGAGACAGGCATGAAACGCTAACGCTACTGTTGCAGCCACCAAGAATCCTGTGTGCAAGCACAGGTCACTATCCACATGCCCCCTGGGAGCCTGTGCAGCCCGCCACTGCCAGGGTCCTGTGATCCAAGGACAACTTCCCTGGGAGAACACACGGCGTGCCCCAGGCTATTGCAACGTCTCAATGGCCTCTGCCACCGCAGGCTCGCCCTGCATTCCATACCCCTCACTCCCCACAGCCTGAGTGAGCTAGAGCCCCCAATGAGCTGCTCCTTTAACCCCATCTTGTCTGGGCAAAAAACAGAAGCCAGAGGGTGACCTACATGCAGAGGTGGGGCCAAATCCAAAGCTGAACCCCAGGAGCTGTGCGAACAAAGAAGAGGAAGGGAAATTTCTCCAGGCAGCCTCAGTAGCAGCAGACAAAATCTCCAGTCAACTTGATGTACCCTGCATGTGTGGAATACCTGATAAGACAATGAATCATCCCAAAATTGAGTTCTGTATTTAGAGCTTATTATCACTGGTAGATTTGTTTATTGATTTGATTGCTCTCTTCCTCTTTATATACATATATATATATATTTTTTTAATGTTTTCCTTTATCTCTTTTTGTGAGTGTGTATGTGTATCCTTCTTTGTGTGATCTTGTCTGTATAGGTTTGCTTTTATCATTTTTCCAATGTACTGTCTGTCATTTCTTTTTTTTGAATTTAGTCTAGTTTTTAACACTTATAAACATTGGTGGATTTGTTTATTGGTTTGGTTGCTTTCTACATTCTTTTTTTTTAAAATTTACTTTTAAACTGTTTTATTTTAGTTATTAAAAATATTTTAATAACTTTATTTTATTTTACCTTTTTTTTTTTTTCCTTCTTTCTTTTTATTTTCCTCCCTTTTCTTCTGAGCTGTGTGGCTGACAGGGTCTTGGTACTCCGGCTGGGTGTCAGGCCTGAGACTCTGAGGTAGGATAGCTGAGTTCAGGACATTGGACAAATAGAGACCTCCCAGCCCCACATAATATCAATCAGTGAGAGCTCTCCCAGAGATCTTTGTCTCAATGCTAAGACCCTACTCTACTCAACGACCAGCAAGCTTCAGTGCTGGACAATCCATGCCAAACAACTAGCAAGACAGGAACACCACCCCACCCATTAGCAGAGAGGCTGCCTAAAATCATAATAAGGTCACAGACACCCCAAAAAATACCACCAGACACAGTCCTGCCCACCAAAAAAACAAGGTCCGAACTCATCCACCAGAACACAGGCACCACTCCCCTCCACCAGACAGCCTACACACCCACTGACCCAACATTACCCACTGGGGGCAGACCACAAAAACAATGGGAACTATGAATGTGAAGACTGCTAAAAGAAGACCCCAAACACAGTAAGTTGAGAAAAATGAGAAGACAGAGAAACAAACAGCAGATGAAGGAACAAGGTAAAAACCCACCAGACTAAACAAACGAAGAGGAATAGGCAGTCTACCTGAAAAAGAATTCAGAGTAATGATAGTAAAGATGATCCAAAATCTTGGAAATAGAATGGAGAAAATACAAGGAAGTTTTAACAAGGACCTAGAAGAACTAAAGAGCAAACAAACAATGATGAACAACACAATAAATGAACTTAAAAATTCTCTAAAAGGAATCAATAGCAGAATAACTGAGGCAGAAGAATGGATAAGTGACCTGGAAGATAAAATAATGGAAATAACTACCACAGAGCAGAATAAAGAGAAAAGAATGAAAAGAATTGAGGACAGAATCAGAGACCTCTGGGACAACACTAAATGCACCAACATTCAAATTATAGGGGTTCCAGAAAAGAAGAGAAAAATAAAGGGACTGTGAAAATATTTGAAAAGATTATAGTGGAAAACTTCCCTAATATGGGAAAGGAAATAGTCAAATCCAGGAAGGGCAGAGTCCCATACAAGATAAAACCAAGGAGAAACATGCAAAGAGAAATATTAATAAAACTATCAAAAATTAAATACAAAGAAAAAATATTAAAAGCAGCAAGGGAAAAGCAACAAATAACATACTAGGGAATCCCCATAAGTTTAACAGCTGATGTTTTAGCAGAAACTCTGAAAGCCAGAAGGGTGTGGCAGGACAAATTAAAGTGATGAAAGGGAAAAATCTACAATCAAGTTTACCCAGCAAGGATCTCATTCAGATTCAATGGAGAAATTAAAATTAACAACCAAGCAAAAGTTAAGAGAATTCAGCACCACCAAACCACTTTACAGCACATGCTAAAGGAACTTCTCTAGGCAGGAAACACAAGAGAAGGAAAAGACCTACAATAACAAACCAAAAACAATTAAGAAAATGGTAATAGGAGCATACATATCGATAATTACCTTAAATTAAATGGATTAAATGTTCCAAGCAAAAGACATAGACTGACTGAATGGATACAAAAACAAGAACTGTATATGCTTTCTACAAGACCCACTTCAGATGTAGGGACACATACAGACTGAAAGTGAACGGATGGAAAAAGGTAATCCATGCAAATGGAAATCAAAGGAAAGCTGGAGTAGCAGTTCTCTTATTAGACAAAATAACCTTTAACACAAAGACTATTACAAGAGACAAAGAAGGGCAATACATAATGAATAAGGGATCAATCCAAGAAGAAAATATAACAATTGTAAATATTTATGCACCCAACATAGGAGCACCACAATAATAAGGCAAATGTTAACAGCCATAAAAAGGGAAATAGACAGTAACACAATCATAGTACAGGACTTTAACACCCTATTTTCAACAATAGGCAGATCATCCAAAATGAAAATAAATAAGGAAACACAAGTTTTAAATGACACATTAAACAAGATGGACCTAATTGATATTTACAGGACATTCCATCAAAAAACAACAGAATATACTTTCTTCTCAAGTGCTCATGGACCATTCTCCAGGATAGATCATATCATGAGTCACAAATCAAGCCCTGGTAAATTTAAAAAATTGAAATTGTATCAATTATCTTTTCTCACCACAATGCTATGAAACTAGATATCAAATACAGGAAAAAATCTTTAAAAAATACAAACACAAGGACGCTAAATAATACTGTACTAAATAAGCAAGACATCACTGAAGGAACCAAAGAGGAAGTCAAAAGATACCTAGAAACAAATGACAATGAAAACACAATGACCCAAAACCTATAGGATGCAGCAAAAGCAGTTCTAAGAGGGAAGTTTATAGCAATACCATCCTACCTCAAGAAACAAGAAACATCTCAAATAAACAACCTAACCTTACATCTAAAGCAATTAGAGAATGAAGAACAAAAAAACCCACAAAGTTAGCAGAAGGAAAGAAATCATAAAGATCAGATCAGAAATAAATGAAAAAGAAATGAAGGAAAAGATAGCAAAGATCAATAAAACTAAAAGTTGGTTCTTTTAGAAGATAAATAAAATTGGTAAACCATTAGCCAGACTCATTAAAAAAAAAAAAAAAAAAAGGAGAAGACTCAGATCAATAGAATTAGAAATGAAAAAGGAGAAGTAACAAGTGACACTGCTTAAATACAAAGGATCATGAGGTTACTACAAGCAACTCTATGCCAATAAAATGGACAACCTGGAGGAAATGGACAAATTCTTAGAAAAGCACAACCTCCCAATACTGAACCAGGAGGAATTAGAAAATATAAACTGACCAATCACAAGTAATGAAATTGAAATTGTGATTAAAAATCCTCCCACAAACAATAGTCCAGCACCAGATGGCTTCACAGGTTAATTCTACAAAACATTTAGAGAGGAGCTAACACCTATCCTTCTCAACCTCTTCCAAAATATAGTAAAGGGAGGAACACTCCCATACTCATTCTGAGAGGCTACCATCACCCTGATACCCAAACCAGACAAAGAAGTCACAAAGAAAGAAAACTACAGGCCAATATCACTAATTAACATAGATACAAAAATCCTCAACAAAATACTAGCAAACAAAATCCAACAGCACATTAAAATGATTATACACCATGATCAAGTGTGATTTATCCCAGGAATGCAAGAATTCTTCAGTATATGCAGATCAGTGAGTGTAATAAACCATATTAACAAACTGAAGGAGAAAAACCATATGATCATCTCAGTAGATGCAGAAAAAGATTTGAAAAAATTTAACACCCATTTATGAAAAAAATCCCTCCAGAAAGTAGGCGTAGAGGGAACTTACCTCAACATAATAAAGGCCATGTATGACAAACCCACAGCCAACATCGTTCCCAATAGTGAAAAACTGAAACCATTTCCTTTAAGATCAGGAACAAGACAAGGTTGCCCACTCTCACCACTATTACTGAACATATTTTGGAAGTTTAAGCCACAGCAATTAGAGAAGAAGCAGAAATAAAAGGAATCCAAATCAGAAAAGAAAAAGTAAGACTGATACTGTTTGCACATTACATGAGAGTATACACAGAGAATCCTAAAGATGCTACCAGAAAACTACTAGAGCTAATCAATGAATTTGGTAAAGTAGCAGGATACAAAATTAATGCACAGAAATCTTCTGCATTCCTATACACTAATGATGAAAAATCTGAAAGAGATATTAAGGAAACACTCCCATTCACCACTGCAACAAAATGAATAAAATACCTAGGAATAAACCTACCTAAGGAGATAAAATACCTGCATGCTGAAATCTATAAGACACTGATGAAAGAAATTAAAGATGATACAAACAGATGGAGAGATGTATCATGTTCTTGGATTGGAAGAATCAACATTGTGAAAATGACCATACTACCCAAAGCAATCTACAGATTCAATGCAATTGCTATCAAACTACCAATGGCATTTTTTACAGAACTAGAACCAAAAACTTCACAATTTGTATGGACACAAAAAGACCCTGAATAGCCAAAGCAACCTTGAGAAAATAAAATGGAGCTGGAGGAATAAGGCTCCTGGACTTCAGACTATACTACAAAGCTACAGTAATCAAGGCAGTATGGTACTAGCACAAAAACAGAAATATAGATCAATGGAACAGGATAGAAAGCACAGAGATAAACCCACACACGTATGGTCACCTTATCTTTGATAAAGGAGGCAAGAATATACAATGGAGAAAGGACAGCCTCTTCAATAAGTGGTGCTGGGAAAACTGGAGAGCTATATGTAAAATAATGCAATTAGAACACTCCTTAACATCATACACAAAAATAAACTCAAAATGGATTAAAGACCTAAACGTAAGGCCAGACACTCTAAACCTCTTAGAGGAAAACATAAGCAGAAAACTTCATGACATAAATCACAGCAATATCCTTTTTGGCCCACCTCCTAAGAATATGGAAATAAAACCAAAAATAAACAAATGGGACCTAATGAAACGTAAAAGCTTTTGCACAGCAAAGGAAACCATAAACAAGATGAAAAGGCAACCCTCAGAGTGGGAGGAAATATTTGCAAACAAAGCAACTGACAAACGCTTAATCTCCAAAATTTACAAGGAGTTCATGCAGCTTAATATCAAAAAAACAAACTACCTAATCCTAAAATGGGCAGAAGACCTAAACAGACATTTCTCTAAAGAAGATATACAGATTGCCAACAAACACATGAAAGGATGTTCAACATCACTAATCATTAGAGAAATGCAAATCAAAACTACAATGAGGTATCACCTCACACCAGTCAGAATGGCCATCATCAAAAAATCAACAAACAATAAATGCTGGAGAAGGTGTGGAGAAAACGGAGCCTTCTTGCACCATTGGTGGGAATGTAATTTGATACAGCCATTATGGAGAACAATATGGAGGTTCCTTTAAAAAATAAAAATAGAATTACCATATGACCCAGCAATCTCACTACTGGGCATATACCATGAGGAAACCATAATTCAAAAAGAGTCATGTACCACAATGTTCATTGCAGCTCTGTTTACAATAGCCAGGACATGGAAGCAACTTAATTGTCCATCATCGGATGAATGGATAAAGAAGTTGTGGCATACATATACAATGGAATATTTCTCAGCCATAAAAAGAAACGAAATTGAGTTATTTGTAGTAAGATGGATGGACCTAGACACTGTCATACATAGTGAAGTAAGTCAGAAAGAAAAAATTAAATACCATATGCTAACACATATATATGGAATCTAAGAAAAAAAAAAAAAAACGTTTCTGAAGGATCTAAGGTCAGGACAAGAATAAAGATCCATATGTAGAGAATGGACTTGAGGACTTGGGGAGGGGGAAGGGTAAGCTGGGACGAGGTGAGAGAGTGGCATGGACATATATACACTACCATATGTAAAATAGATAGCTAGTGGGAAGGAGCCACATAGAACAGGGAGATCAGCTCCATGCTTTGAGTCCTCCTAGAGGAGTGGTATAGAGACGTTGGGAGGGAGATGCAAGAGGCATGGGATATGGGGATATATGTATACGTATAGCTGATGCACTTTGTTATACAGCAGAAACTAACACACCATTGTAAAGCAATTATACTCCAATAATTATGTTAAACAATAAATACATAAAAAAATAAAATAAAGTAAAATAAAATAAAATAAAATAAAATATATTTACAAATAATTAGGATGCAAGCCAGAAATACATGTGTAAAAACAACAGATACAGAACATAATGGCTATTAAAAAGTGCAAAAGAAACAATGCTTTTAAAACTAAAAGAACAGCAAATTCTCACTTATAGCATGGTGCATGACAGTAATAGATACTAGTATTTCTCAAACTTTTCAAGACTATCTATGTATATATGTTTATGTGTTTACATGTATGAGCATGCGTGTATATACATATATGTTTTAACATTACTCCTGATGATAACTCATGAAAGTAATTGTACTTTGTATACAGAGATTTTTTACTATATCCATACATCCAATATCCCTTATTTGAGTAAATGCATATGCATATGTGGATTCAGGTACCTACTGCAGTATTCCTAATTCCCCCCAAAGGCTTGATAAATGCTTTGAAATAAATAATACAAAAAAATAACACATTGCATCATAGACTATTACTGAACAATTATACCAATATATTATTGGTGTAATTATTTTTCAATTTCATTATGCAAAGTAAATCAGCCACTAGTTGAATCACTTATTTTTTAAGTAATGCAAACCCAAAAATGTGCTAAATAAGTATCATTAGCCAATTAAATAATGCTGTACTTACATGATAAAATTTTCTTTAAAGATTTTTTTTGTGAGTTCCTGTGGTCTGAAAACATTTCTGTAATTAGAGTTTATGACCCAGAGAGCTGTGTTGAAAACACTAGACTGGACTTCAGGAGACTTGGATATCAGTCTCTCTAAAATTAATGAATCTTCAGTTGAGTCACTTTCAGGCTTGGTTATCTCATCTGCAAAACAAGGATATTGAGTTACTTCTATCTCTAATATTCAATAACTTCATGATGAATTTTGTGTAATTAGCCTCCCTCTCCCCCCCCCCACAGATTTATCATAATTACTAAATGTTCTTTCCAAGTTTACTTACTAGGCCTCAAAAATCTCAACACATTTCAATATCTTATCACACAAATCACATTTTTGTAACATAATGCAATAAATTTGGTATCAGCAACAAAAATAGCAAATAGAAAACATGTTAAAGTAAAAAAAAAAAAACCTCAGCAAGATTGAGTTCAAACTATATTTTAAGAAATATTATCTTTTGTGGTAGACACATTTTTAAATTTACTTTATATAGTTCATTTTCACTTTATATCCCCTCTGAAATTCAAATAAACTTCAAAGGAAAATTATATCTAGAGCACCCAAGATTGTCAATTATACCATATGGTATCTGCTGATATTTAAACTTAGAAAAAGCATCACTAGGTTTCTTAGGGGAAATTATAACAGGCAGATATTCTCTCTCTCTCTCTCTCTTTCTGTCTCTCTCTCAGAAAGAGAAAAAGAAACTATTTATTTCCACTTACAAACTTGATTGCTTTTCCTTCTTCTCTATACAAGATTCCTCTTCTCAATTTACTCTCTGTCCACTCAGCAATATGCTCTATTATTAAATATTATTTCATGTGATTTGTATCTGCTCAAATGATATATACAAACTCTATAAATTATGATTATATAGTGTAAAAGTGTATCATGTGAGTCAAATATGGTTTTAATAATTCTGTCTAAAATACTAGACACTGGGGCTTCCCTGGTGGCGCAGTGGTTGAGAATCCGCCTGCCGATGCAGGAGACACAGGTTCGTGCCCCGGTCCGGGAAGATCCCACATGCTGCAGAGCGGCTGGGCCCGTGAGCCATGGCCGCTGAGCCTGTGCGTCCGGAGCCTGTGCTCCGCAATGGGAGAGGCCACAACAGTGAGAGGCCCACGTACCACAAAAAAAAAAAAAAAAAACAAAACAATAAAATAAAATAAAATAAAATACTAGACACTGGACACATTGTCAAGCAGTCAACCTTTTATTATAATGTAATTGGAAAATTTATTTCAACTTACTCAATAGTACCTTCTTCTAAATATATATCTTAATAAGACCTGCATGTGTCATATTTAAAATACAATTGAGAAATGATTTAGTACTTTCAATCAGAATGATGCCATCATAATCCAATATGAATCCAGATTTTTCATGAATCCCTGGGTCATGTTTTTAAAAAGCTAATTAGTTACTCACTTTTGACCTACCATTCTAATTAACCATACAATACATAATTTAAAGAACCTTAACATAATTACTGGGCAAAGCATTTACATAATTGATTACAATTTATAGATAGTAATTACAATACTTTGATATTTCATAATATCTTAATCTATTCAGTACAAGTAACTGAAATGAGCCAAGTCCTATCATATAATCCCTCTAGTCACAGAAAATAGTCTATGAAATCTGGGAGGAATATTCTTTCTTTCAAGTCACAGGGATACTATTTAATAATCTGCCACTCCAATGTGCTAAATGATGCCCAAATGGATTGAAAGAGAAGACCTGCTTCCAAAACTCTAATTTGCACTGTTGGAGCATTTTATTCACCGGACAAGTGCTGCCCTGATGTATCATATTCTGAAGTGCCAGCAAATTTATACAAGTATAGTTGATGGCAAATGAAAGCTACAAAAGACTTTTTTTTCTTCATTCACTTCCAAACATTAGATCCCCTATTCACCAGAGAATGATTTTACAAAGCAGACATTTTATTATGGCACAGGGACTTCATGTTGACATTATAATTTAACAGCTCTTTTCAGGATATATTATGTGATATGACTCAGACATTTTTTCTTTTTTTTTTATCAGTTCAGGTGTTGTCACTTAATACAAATTTTCTGACAAGTCATTCTCTTTTTTTCCAGACTTGAAATTGTATAAATTTTTTATGTTTATACAACTTTTGCATGATGAATATTTTACAGAATAGAGAAAGTGAAACACATTAAAAAAGCAATGCAGAGTCTAGTGAAAAAATTCTAAGAACATATTTTGTTTTAAAAAAGACCTTTAGAAACTATTTTAGACTTTGTCAAAATGGTGACAAGTGTTGGACCATTAAAACTGTTCCAGCTCTCTGGAGAAGAAGTGACATTAGTATCAATTTCATAATGTGCCTGATAAAGCATTTTAATGTAATATTAAATATTCTCTGTGTCACATTCTTTTGGGACCATTTTAGAGAATGCAAATGAGAGCATCCTATGAAAGATATAATAAGTAACTCTGGTCAAGGCTGTTCAAAAGTTTGGGTTGGTCCAAAGGGATGAGTGAAAAGGAAGTGTGCTATTCAGACGGCAATTGAAGGGAGGGCTGGAAAGGTTGATGGTGAATTTCTTTTGCTTTCCCTTAACTTTGGCTTAAAGTCTTTTTTTGTTGTCGTTTGTTTGTTTTGTTTTGTTTTTATATATATAGTTCTCCAAAACTTCTCTATATGCAGCATGCTGTGCAATTTATAGTATTCAGCTGAATCATACTATCAATATTTTAAAGATATAAAAGAACTTAAAAAACACCTGATTACAATCCCTTCTAATTAGAGGTGAAGAAACTGAATCAAAGAGAAGAACAATGGTGAACTTTATATGGTTAGATAATAGCAGAACCAGATTAGAATCAGGAATGTCTTCTTTTTTTTCCCCCCTTGAATCAAACTATATTTTAAAATAATAAAGTTCAAACTTTTGCATGATGTAGTTTAAAATCATGAGGAAAAATTAAAACAGAAATTTTAATTTTTCTTCTTGAAAAGATCCTATATTTTTTATTTGATAAACCTGGTAACTCTTTCAAGGACATAATGGCATTTTACCCTGTTTCTTCTGTTTTCTTTAGCAGTGCTTTGGAAATAATGCACTTTGGAATACAGTGGGAAGTTACTAAACAAATTTTTTCAATAAATCTTCATTTAATGGGAATTATATTTTGAAACAGGAAGCTAACTTTTCTATTTAGGAGAACATTCAGTCCCTAATTGCCTCATGATAAAAGCAAAAATGGACCAAGTTAACCATTTAGTAACTAAAAACCAACTGTAGCAACAATTCAGAATCTGATAAAGAGGAAGGATTGTCTGCAAGGCATGGAGGAAATCCTCTCCTTTTGTTCTATGTATTGTGCTCTGAGAGTGAATTAGATATGCAGAAGCAAGAAGTTCTAAATATATGTCCTGAATTCTTCTCTTTGGGTAAAATACTATAGTTGGAAAGCACAATATTTAGGTTGAGGAGAAACTTTAAGCAGGAATAATCTATCTATCTATCTATCTATCTATCTATCTATCTATCTATCTATCTATCTAGTGATCTGAGAATAGACTGCCATGGAGAGTGGCCACATGCCAACATAGGTGTGAAAAAAAACAGCAGTAATAAAAGGAAGTGTTTGTGGATAAGCCTGAAGTAATCTCCTGGTTCTCCCCTTTTTGCATGCTGCATTCAAGGGATCCAGAGAGTCACATGTCCAGGTGAGAGAGTACGTAGGAAACCAGAGAGCAGAAGGGCCAGCAAAGGGGCAGCAGTCACAGTAAATAGACCATGTTATCCATGGAATTAAACTAGAAGTAAATGTTGAGGATGATAGTCTCCAGATGTGGCTACCAACATGGCATTAGCAAAGGCCAGTTATAGCATATAACACTGAACCTGTCACTAGTCCAGAGACTGAAAGATGCATGTTTAGATCCATAAGACAATTTAAACACTATGTGTTCCTCTCTCTACTGCTGCTACAGAAATTCTTACACCCATACCCAAATATTTAGCAACCTGAAAAGAAGGGGGAGTGGGAAGGGAAGCATGGAAAATTTACCTAAAAGAGAATATCTAACCTGCAAGACACTTGTATTTAACTTAAATTTCAATTTAAAGCATTCTATTTTTTTATGTTTAAAAATGTATTCCATGTACTTCTCAATGGACTGTAAACTCATGAAAAAGATCTTATTATATACAACTGTTAAAGAAAATACATTTTCTTTATATTTTCTTTGAAACACAGTGGAGTATAATGTTCAGTGTTGCAATACAGTATAGAATATAGATTAGATGAAAATAGGTCAGAGACATATTCATAAGAAGAGCTATTTTAGGATAGGATGGAAGATGGAGAACATACAGCTATCCTTGTACAGTCTGCAAATCCCTGAAAATGATAGAACAAGCATTTGAAAAACAGAAAGTTCATCTGTTGACCAAATAGTTTGTCAAATCCCTGAAAAATAGAAAACATATGATATAGAAAAATTTCAGAGGAACTATCCACTTGATAAAACAAACAAATGAACATGCAAACAAAGAGAGAGGCAGAGGGGATCCAGGAATTAGAATGACTCATGAGGCAACTGGATTCAGAAAAACAATATAAACAGCCTCCTCCTCTCTTCTCCACTAATACTGTTATCCCTGGGCCAAGGCAGAGTACTAGGATCAGAGAAGGACTTCACTGTCCCAGATGCTGATGATCCTTCAAGGAGGATTAGAATATTCATATATAGATGATTAGCCATCTATACACTCCCAATATCCCTAATGGCTAAACATTTTACAGTCCACAGAAACATAGTCATAGACTGTTTTTGAGAGTTCAGTCATGGACTGTTACACAGAATTTTTCAATTAAAGAGATACAAATTCACACCAAGTGTTTGAAGAAAAACAGCATCCTGAAAATGGGTCATTAAAGATGGCAACAGATGACCTAGCAATTTAAAACATAATAAGCCAGATATAGGCCCCTTTAAATATAGTCAACTGATGTTTGACAAAGGAACAAAGGCAATACAATGTAGCAAAGATAATTTTTTTCAGCAAATGATGCTGGAAAATATGGATATCCACATGCAGAAAAATGAATCCAGACATTTCCATATGAATCCATATCTAGAAGATAACATAGGAAAAAATCTAGATGACCTGGGGTTTGGTGATGACTTTTTAGACAACACCAAAGGCACAATGCATGAAACAAATAATTGACAAGCTGAACGTCATTAAAAAACTGTTGCTTTGCAAAAGAAACTGTCAAGAGAATGAGAAGATACAGATTGAGAGAAACAATTTGCAAAAGACATACCTGATAAAGGATTATTATCTAAAATGTACACTGAACAGTTAAAACTCAACAAAAGAAAACAAGGAACCCAATTGGAAAATGAGTCAAAGACCTGAACAGGCACTTGACCAAAGAAGGCAAGTAAGCAGTTGGCAAGTAAACAATGAAAAGATGCTCCAGGTAATAAGTTGTCAGGGAAATGCACATTAAAATAACAATGAGATACCATTAGACACACCCATCAGAATGCCCCAAAGCTGGAACACTTAAAACATGTTGGTGAGGATGTGAACCAACAGAAACTCTCATTCATTGCTGAAAGGAATGCAAAATGGTACAGCCATTTTGGAAGACAATTTGGCGGTTTCCTAATAAGCTAAACATTCTCTTACACACAATCTGGAAATCATGCTCCTTGGTATTTACCCAGAGGAGCTGAAAACTCATGTCTACACAAAAATTTCCACACAGAGTTTACAGCAATTTTATTATATAGTTGTCAAAACTTGAAAGAAACCAAGATGTCCTTCAGTAGGTGAATGGATAAATAAAATGTAGTACATCCAGACAATGTAATATTACTGAGTACTAAAAAGAAATGAGCTACCACAGCCATTAAAAGACATGGAAGAAACTTAAATATATATTACTTAAGGGAAAGAAGCCAATTTGAAAAGGCTACATACTATATGGTTCTAACTGTGACATTTTGGAAAGTCAAAACTGTAGAGAAATTAAAGGATCAGTGGTTGTTGGGTATTAAGGGTAGGGTGGGTGAATAAATAGAGCACAGAGGATTTCTAGGGTAGTGACAATATTCTGTATGATATCATAATGGTGAGTGCATGTCATTATACATTCAAGCCCATAGAATGTACCTAAGAGTAAAGTCTAATGTAAATTATGGACTTCGGGTTATGATGATGTGTCAATGTAGGAACATCAGTTGTAACAAATTTACAACTCTGGTGGGGGATGTTGATAACGGAGGAGGCTGTGCATGTGAGGGGGGAGGAGATAGGTTAGAAAACTCTGTACCTCTTCTCAATACTATTTTGAACATAAAATGCTCTAAAACCAATAATAACAGTAATAATAATAAAAGTAGCAAAAACAAAAATACCTTGAATTTAGTATAATTAACTTAGAATGACTTGGGAGGATACTAAAGCCATAAAACAAAAGATTGCTATAATAAAAGAAAAACAACTACAAAATCTAGGAAATTAAACATAGGATGTAAAAATTTAAACAGATGGGCTAAAAGAATGAATGCAACTGAAGTACAAATTATTATGTCTTGATGATTAAGCTAAAGAATCCTCTCAGGAAGTTTGGCAAATGAACAAAGGGATACTTCCCTTCTAATACTAACACAGACTAGATTTTCTGAAATTACCTTTCATTTTTATACATCCAAGTGAACAATAAATTACAATAACAATAAAAAATATATGTTGAGCTTAGAAGAAAAATAAGAAAATCCCTTGTGTGGAAGATAATAAAAAGAGTGTTATAATAACACCAGACGGGTTAAAAAATAGTGTGAGGGTTTCCTAGGACACTGTCACCAACCCCAGGAAATTATAGCCTTGGGATTTAACATTTGTGTGGTGGCCAAAAGAAGAGGCCTTGTGTCAATTCAAAGGGAGAAAGCTGAATTTGACATACAAGCATAAATCTGGAACATGCAAAACAGCCATTTCCTTAGAATAATCTGGAAACAAATAAACAGGACTATAAGTGGAAACAAAGCAAACCACTGAGGGTACCTCTCTTTCTATGGCATGTCTAGGTGGAATAATAAAAATAATTGTTTACAATAGGAATTTGAAACACTAAACCTGTGCTCACACTGTAATATGTTTCTAAGCTACATTACTCATATAGCCCAAAAACATCATGTCGAGAAATTGAATTATTTTAAAGTTGGTAGCACCTATCTGGAGCTCAGCAAAAGCAAATGTAAATAGTTTTTGGAGTGAAGAATCCCCATTTCAGGTCTCTCAAGGTTTCTCAGAACTAAGTTTTGTAAAATATGAGCACATAATAGAACATTACCAAACACAAGAAGGAAAATGCTCCCATGAGATGAAGACAATAAATAACATACTTATACTCTCGATGACTTGAAAATTGCAAAGACCACTTGCAGAACACGAAGTAACTATGCATGAAATAAAAAATAAATTTCCCTTATCATTTGTAACTTCCAATATATAGGTTTGTGGTCCAAAATCACATTATATGTGTTATCTGGAAAATTTCATGTCAGAATTTATTTTAATTTCTGTTAGTATTGCCTTAGTAGCTTGATAGATGCTAACACAAATTCTCCACACAAATGACTTTCTAATACAGACTTACAAAACTCTGTTTGATGAAGACTGGAAGAAATGAGCACTCAGTTAAAATACCCCACATATGCATGTGTGATCTCACACTCACACACACCTATACACATACACACACTCACACACCCTCAGACAACCACAAAGAAATAAGACATCATGACTGAGAATTAACAGGAAGTAAAATATATCCATGATAGTCATTTTTCCTAAGATTTTAAATATAGGAGTCATCAAAGGCAAATTAACGTAAATATATTATTCAATAAGTGAATAAGGAAGTAGAAATAAATAGGAAAAATGGTCTTTTAAAAGACAAGATCCAGTGGATTTAAAAATGAATAAAACTTTCAAAAATGTAAAATACAATCAATCATTCATTCATTGTTTGATTACATACTAGTATATATACGTGTGTGTTGGGGTAGAAGGGCAAAAATAAGCAAAGAAAAACAAAACAAAAGAAAGATAAAAATATATAATTAGATATAGATCTAATATTGAAAAGTAACAAGTTCCATGGTGAAAAATATGAGAGAGGAACAGTAGACTGTACTTAAGGAGAGAATACATGCAAATATAAATAGCTTGTTTAGGAAAAAACCTTTAAAATGATGGCATTTGACCAAAGATTTGGAAAGAGGTGAAAGGTGAGGGAGCAAGATATATGACTATATAGAGCAGTGGTCTGCAAATTACTGCAGGAATGTCAGCCTGAGCCTGTGGCATTCTTCTGTATGGCCTGGAAGATAAGAAGAGTATTTTCCTTTTTTTAGTTGTTTGTTTAGAGGTTGAAAAAATAAAAAAGAACTTGTGACAAAGTTTATAGATGGCCTAGAAAACCTAAAATATTTACTATCTGTTTTTTTTAAAGAAAATGTTTGCTGACTCTGATCTGGAGGAAGAACATTTTGATAGAAGGAAAAAAAATGTGAAGAAAGGATTATTTGTAGATGGTACGAGAAAAAAAATTTAATGAGAAAATAATGAAATTTGGTCCATATCTCACACCATACAGAGAAATCAGTTTTAATGGGTTAAATACTGACATGTGAAAAGTCAAACTTTAATACTTCTACTTGAGAATTTAGGAAAATATATTCATTGATTCAGGGTAGAAAAGGATTTCTTAAACTAAAACAAAAAGTGCTAGCTATAAAACTATTCATAATAATCATGACTATATTAAAATTAAGAACTTATTTTATCAAACTGTAGCAAAAAGACATGTCAGAGAAATTTTGAAAAGAAAAATATGTATAACACACCTAAGATAATGAAGAATTAGTGTACTGAATACATAAAGAACTTGAAACAATTCATAAGAATAAAACAAGCAACTAAGCATAAACTAGGCAAAAGACATAAACAAGCATTTGTTCTGATGAGGAAACAAGATTAGCATATAAATGCATGGGAAGATAGTTATCTTCATTTATAATACAAGAAAGCAAATTAATTCCACAATGAGATACTATTTTTCACAAACCAGGTAGAAAGAAATTAAGGCATTTTGCTTGAGGATGTGAACCAATGAGACCACTACACACTGATAATGAAAGTGTGAATTAATACAAATATTTTCAGAAGCTATTTAGCTCTTGCTTGTGAAATTGGGCATCTGTGTGATCTACATCACTGAAATTAGAGTCCTGGATATGTCTTAGTTTAACTTTCTCTGGAAGCTGACTCAGTCAGAGATTTCAGGAGACACAATTCCTCTGAGAGGAGTGTGAAACTGAGACAGAGATGGGAAGAAAGTCAGTAAAAAATGAACAAACCAAACAAAACAAAAACGAACACATACTTACAGAGAACAGAGTAGTGGTTACCAGAGATGAAGAAGGATAGGAGGGAAGGCAAAATGAGTAAAGGGGATCAACTGTATGTTGATGGATGGAAACTAAACTTTTGGTGTTGAGCATGCTGTAGCATACACAAGAGTCAAAATATAATGTTGTACACATTAAAGTTATATAATGTTATAAACCAATGTTATCCGCAATTAAAAACATTTTTAAAAAATTAGATTATAAAGCAAGTTACCACTGCAGGCAACTGGAGTGTTATGCTAGTAAATTCTGCAAGGCAACACATGGTTCTAGAGTTATCCCACATGTGGTGGAGTGAGGGTGAAGCAACAGGGTATATTTATGCATTAACTTACATCAGTCATTGAGTTCTGCTCCTCATAGCCATTAGTTGCCCAAGATTTCTGACCTACTGAGAGGCAAAGCATGCTTCAAAAGCCAGAGAAGTCCCAAGGCAAAGATAAGCATCAGGTGACAATTAGATCCCCATGGATAAAGGTGAAGGCAGAAGCATAAAGAGGGAGGACTGGCAGCTTCTGCTGCGGTGTATATATTAATTTTAGAGAATATTCTGCACATGGGTAAGAATGTAGCAGAATGCTCATAGAAACATTGCTCATGGTAGTTAATACACACAAAGAATTCTCAAATCAGACTCAATAAATTAGAGATTTTACCCTGTATCCAGTTTTACTAGTATTTCCAAGTATATAATAGATTAAGAGAGTAAGATGAAGCAGGTTGAGGTCTGGGACATTGATAGCTGCTTTCCGGGCCCCCCAGTGATTTTTGGAAAAACAAAATCACATAACAAGGGACTTAGGGCAGTATCTAGTGGGTAAAAGGCACACATTGTTTTGCTTTTAAATTATATGGATATTATATTATGCTAACTTTTAAGTAATCCTAAAAATGGCAAACATAAAAAATCACATCTCTGAAGCTCCTTAATCTGTATGAAATAATTAAATGATCAATTTCTGTAAAAACACTTTTAATTAGAGTTATGGTAAAATTGATCTTTTCTTTAACATTTAAAGGATAAATTAAAATCAATATGAAGCCATATTTCAGTTTTGATTTTTAGTTTACTTCAAAAATTAAATATTGCAATTTGCATGATTCCAAGTATTCAAAGTTGCTTATATTTGTATAACACTGACCATTTTTTTTTTTTTTTTTTTTGGTGGTACGCGGGCCTCTCACTGTTGTGGCCTCTCCCGTTGCGGAGCACAGGCTCCGGACGCGCAGGCTCAGCGGCCATGGCTCACGGGCCCAGCCGCTCCGCGGCATGTGGGATCTTCCCGGACCGGGGCACGAACCCGTTTCCCCTGCATCGGCAGGCGGACTCCCAACCACTGCGCCACCAGGGAAGACCAACACTGACCATTTTTAAACCATTTAAAAAATAGAAAATACATATTCTCTGTTAAACCCTTGAGTATTTAATCTGAAATTAGTGCTTTTCTCCATCTCAAATACAGATAGATTGAATAACCTAATTCCCAGATCATTATATTGCAAAATTTCCTTTCTTCCAGTCTCGAGGCTATTCAATAATATTGGTCATTCTACCTATAGCATAAAATAATCAATTTTGTAGAGATTATATGCTCTTGAATTTGGTCAACATTGAAATTGTTTTTTTGGCTTTTCTGTTTCTATAGCAGTATATTCTGAAATCAATTCAGCAAGTGCTGGTGAGAAAATTCAACTTTACTGTCTTTTATATATTGCAAAGTTTTACTCAAATAAATTTTAACAAAGAAACTGAGCCTGTGATTAAAAAGATAAAGGCTAAAACAAAGTAAACTATGATTTTTTCATTTATTTTTGAGTTTCCAAATACAAGAGATAGCAGCCCTGTTCCTCTCTGCTTCATTGCACATTGTGTTTTAGTTTCCATTGTTTTCTTCATACTTGTTTCAGTTTCTTTCATGACTTTTTGACATAGAGTATTAGAGTAATCTATACCCAGTGAAGACTATTCAGAGCAAAGCCGTTTCTGTTGAATGAAGTGCCACATAAAGAAATAGGAATTCCAAAGCTTAGCTGAAAGTCCAAGGTGGTTCATGTTGGGAACTCTTCAATAGAACAAGTCTTCAGTCTCAACAGCTCTGTAAATCACTCTGAGGGGGACTTGCCTGGAGATAATTTATATACTCTTTAGGTGTCCTGTCTGAAAGTTGATGTCTTTTGCTCCTTTTCCTCTCTCTCAAAACTTGGTGTAATCCTTCCCCCCATCACAGACTCTTAACTTGATTAGGTTTAAGGCCACTCATTCTCATTTTTGCATATATCACAAATGCTTATATTTTGCTTTGGAAATGATATTTTGCTGTCTTCAGTCATAATGGAACAGTAAAAACCATTGTAAATTTAGAATGTTTCCAAGTGCAGCAAAATTTATGGAAGTAAAGAGTAGTCTCCTTATTTTTTTTCTCAATGAGTACATCTAGTTTATGAAACATTATATTGATACTCCTAGCCTCTTAAGAGAGTTATTCCCCCACCCCTTAACTATTTCTGTTGTTTCCTAAACAACTAAAGACTTCCATTTGTTTGTTTCTTTTAGTTGCTATTTATTCTATACCTTGCTAGAATATTAAAGTTATGAGTTCTATTTGAATATTCCCATATCCTAACTTACCTAATATGTTCATAAATCCAGGACAACCAGAAAGTCAAATAATCCATGGTCTTAGAGACATTTTACATTTTGTTAAGAATTTTAAAACATCAGAAAATGTTATTCCTCAACTGCTGTATCATATAGTTTGTGGTCTAATAATGGTTCTTAAATGAGTACAATATTGCAGTACATTTTTCACTTTCTCTGGTATAGCTAATTCCTTAGCAAGCTAAATATTCAACACTTAGCAGCACATGAAATAGAGTAACCTGTTTCCTTCAATATGATTTCCAATTATAACTCAGAATATTCTTTGGAATCATTATATTCTATAATCCTGCCAATTTGCATTATTTACAGTTTTACTTTCCCTTTGGAAGACACAATTCTTTACAAATTCACACTTCATTTTTTGTTTGTAGAAAACAACCATACTGACAGTAGTATTTTCTGAATTCCTTCTGTAAACTGCTACTTAAATATTGGCGTGACCAAATGTGCATGGCTTTGGGCAAAGTCAAGAAGCATAATATATAACCTAGTGCAAAGTTAAATTAAAATTGTTGTATTTATTTTGTATTTACATATCTCAGGTGTTGAATTGGTTTCTTACTGAAAAAAATCCCTCTGATTCTTATTACGAATTGTAAAAAATTCTGTATATCTATAGTATTTCAATGTGAGTACAGATCATAGAAATATTGGATTTAATTAACTAAGAACAATCCAATTAATAAAAATGGCTGGATTGTAATTGTAATTTATATCATATAATGTCATAACTGAATGAGTCTAATAAACTACTCAGTTTGCATATGTTAAAATGAATCTTTTTTATTACAAAATTGTTATAATCCAGCCATGTTGATAATGAGTACTAAACAGCATTTTTAATTTGGTACTGACACATATACCAATTTCTCTAGTTTAAGGTAAAAATTTAATTAACATTATAATAGACTGGAAAGAAAAAAAATTTAAGCTGTTGACAAGAAATATATTTTAATGTCACTTTCAAATTGCACCCATAACCCTTTCTGTTTTTATTAATTCAATATCATGTCTATAAAAATAACCAAATAGAAATAAATGCTTAATGAATGTATTTAAACAAAATTGTTATAAAACCTGGCATAGAGAACCTGGCATGAAAATTAGAGTAAGCAATATTTTCCTTCAAGTATTTAAAAGTTAATGTTATTGTTTATATTTACACTTTTATTCATATATATATAATTACCCTCAATGAATATATTTTAAAGGCCCATTTGGAAGGGTTCATTTTACAAGTCAAACAGTATGTCTCAGTATATATCTTCTATAGGAAAACTAAAAAATTTACATGGTCTCTATCAAATGGTACCTATGACCTAACAAGTTTTTTGTTTCTTGTGTGTCAATAAAAAATATATATATGTATATACATTTTTTATCTCCTTTTCCCCTTTTCTCCTTCCCTTTTTCCTCCCTCATCTTTTTCTTCTCTTTTCTTTCAACGTGTATAAGGATCTGCCCCTGACCTCTACTTCTGAATGCCCATGGGTAAGCATCTGTGCTGGTGTGGGTGCATGCAAGAGCACACACACACACACACACGCATACATACACACACACACACACAGTATAGAGCAGGGGTCCCCAACCCCTGGGCCGCGTACGCATACTGGTCTGTGCCCTGTTAGGAACAAGGCCACAGAGCAGGAGGTGAGCTGTGACTAGCGAAGTTTCATCTGCAGCTCCCCATCCCCGCCATTGCTCACATTATTGCCTGAACTATCCCCCAGTCCAGTCCGTGGAAAAATTGTCTTCCACAAAACTGGTCTCTGGTGCCAAAAATGTTGGGGACCACTGATATAGAGATTAAAAACACATTTTTTTTTTATCGTAGTCTAGAAAGACAAAGGTGCCAAGTTAATTGTTCATGAATTATTACAAACCAAATGGAAAGAACAGGAGACTACTTTTTAAAATTTTTTAAATTTTATTTATTTTTTTAAACAGCAGGTTCTTATTAGTCATCCATTTAATACACATCAGTGTATACATGTCAATCCCAATCACCAATTAATCACACCACCATCCCCAACCCCCGCAGCTTTCCCCCCTTGGTGTCTATGTGCTTGTTCTCTACATCTGTGTCTCAACTTCAGCCCTGCAAGCCAGTTCATCTGTACCATTTTTCTAAGTTCCACATACATGGGTTAACATATGATATTTATTTTTCTCTATCTGACTCACTTCACTCTGTATGACAGTCTCTAGATCCATCCACTTCTCAATAAATGACTCAATTTCATTCCTTTTTATGGCAGAGTAATATTCCATTGTATATATGTACCATATCTTCTTTATCCATTCATCTGTTGTTAGGCATTTAGGTTGTTTCCATGAACTGGCTATTGTAAATAGGGCTGCAATGAACATTGGGGTGCATGTGTCTTTTTAAATTATGGTTTTCTCTGGGTATATGCCCAGTAGTGGGATTGCTAGATCATATGGTAATTCTACTTTTAGTTTTTGAAGGAACCTCCATACTGTCCTCCATAGTGGCTGAATCAATTTACATTCCCACCAACAGTGCAAGAGGGTTCCCTATTCTCCACACCTTCTCCAGCATTTGTTATTTGTAGGTTTTCTGATGATGCCCATTCTAACTGGTGTGAGGTGATAACTCATTGTACTTTTCACTTGCATTTCTCTAATAATTAGTGATGTTGAGCAGCTTTTCACGTGCTTCTTGGCCATCTGTACATCTTCCTGGGAGAAATGTCTATTTAAGTCTTCTGCCTAATTTTGGATTGGGTTATTTGTTTCTTTAATATTGAGCTGCATGAGCTATTTATATATTTTGGAGATTAATCCTTTGTCCATTAATTTGTTTGCAAATATTTTCTTCCATTCTGAGGGTTGTCTTTTTGTCTTGTTTATGGTTTCCTTTCCTGTGCAAAAGCTTTGAAGTTTCATTAGGTCCCCTTTGTTTATTTTTGTTTTTATTTCCATTACTCTAGGAGGTGAATCAAAAAAGATCTTTCTGTGATTTATGTGAGAGTGTTCTTCCTATGTTTCCACTAAGAGATTTAGAGTGTCTGGCCTTACATTTTGGTCTCGAATCCATTTTGAGTTTATTTTTGTGTATGGTGTTAGGGAGTTTTCTAATTTCATTGTTTTACATGTAGCTGTCCAGTTTTCCCAGCACCACTTATTGAAGAGACTGTTTTTTCTCCATTGTATATCCTTGTCTCCTTTGTCATAAGTAAGTTGACCATAGGTGGATGGGTTTTTCTCTGGGCTTTCTATCTTGTTCCATTGATCTGTGTTTCTGGTTTTGTGCCAGTATCATATTTTCTTGATTATTGTAGCTTTGTAGTATAGTCTGAAGTCCGGGATTCTGATTCCTCCAGCTCCGTTTTCTTTCCATCAGGACTACTTTGGCTATTTGGGGTCTTTTGCATATCAATACAAATTTTAAGATTTTTTGTTCAAGTTCCATAAAAACTGCCACTTGTAATTTGATAGGGATTGGATTGAATCTGTAGATTTCTTTGGGTAGTATAGTCATTTTCACAATATTGATTATTCCAATCCAAGAATATGGTATATCTCTCCATCAGTTGGTATCATCTTTAATTTCTTTCATCAGTTTCTTATAGTTTTCTGCATACAGGTCTTTGTCTCCCTAGGTAGGTTTATTCCTAGGTGTTTTATTCTTTTTGTTGCAATGGTAAATGGGATTGTTTCCTTAATTTCTCTTTTTGATTTTTTATCTTTAGTGTGTAGGAATGCAAGAAAATTCTGTGCATTAATTTTGTATCCTGAAACTTTACCAAATTCATTGATTAGCTCTAGTAGTTTTCTGGTTGCATCTTTAGGATTCTCTGTGTATAGTATCAGGTCATCTGCAAACAGTGACAGTTTTACTTCTTCTTTTCCAATTTGGATTTCTTTTTCTTTTTTGATTGCCATGGCTAGGACTTCAAAACTATGTTGAATAATAGTGGTGAGAGTTGACATCCTAGTCTTGTTCCTGATCTCAGAGAAAATGCTTTCAGTTTTTCACCATTGAGAATGATGTTTGCTGTGGGTTTTTCATATATGGCCTATATTATGTTGAGATAGGTTCCCTTTATGCCCACTTTCTGGAGAGTTTTTATCATAAATCTGTGTTGAATTTTGTCAAAAGCTTTTTCTGTATCTATTGAGATGATCATATGGTTTTTATTCTTCAATTTGTTAATGTGGTGTATCACATTGATTGATTTGTGTATATTGAAGAATCCTTGCATCCCTGGGATAAATCCCACTTGATCATGGTGTATGATCCGTTAAATGTGTTGTTGGATTCTGTTTGCTAGTGTTTTGTTGAGGATTTTTGCATCTCTATTCATCAGTGATATTGGTCTCTAATTTTCTTTATTTGTTGTGTCTTTGTCTGGTTTTGGTATCAGGGTGATAGTGGCCTCATAGAATGAGTTTGGGAGTGGTCCTTCCTCTACAATTTTTTGGAAGAGTTTGAGAAGGATGTGTGTTAGTTCTTCTCTAAATGTTTGATAGAATTCACCTGTGAAGCCATCTGGTCCTGGACTTTTGTTTGTTGGAAGAATTTTAATCACAGTTTCAATTGCATTACTTGTGATTGGTCTGTTCATATATATATATATATATATATATATATTTTTTTTTTTTTTTTTTTTTTTTTTTTTTTTTCTTCCTGGTTCAGTGTTGGAAGGTTATACCTTTCTAAGAATTTGTCCATTTCTTTCAGGTTGTCCATTTTATTAACATTGAGCTGCTTACAACAGTCTCTTAGGATGTTTTGTGTTTCTGCTGTGTCTATTGTAACGTCTCCTTTTTCATTTCTAATTTTAATGATTTGAGTCCTCTCCTTTTTCTTGATGAGTCTGGCTAATGGTTTATTCATTTTGTTTATCTTCTCAAAGAACCAGCTTTTAGTTTTATTGATATTTGCTATTGTTTTCTTTGTAATTTATTTCTGCTCTGATCTTTATGATTTCTTTCCTTCTGCCAACTTTGGGTTTTGTTTGTTCTTCCTTCTCTAGTTCCTTTAGGTGTAATGTCATTTGTTGTCATTTGTCATTTGTCTCTAGGTATTTTTTGATTTCCTCTTGGATTTCTTCAGTGATCTCTTGGTTATTTAGAAACATATCATTTAGCCTATATGTGTTTGTGTTTTTTACGATTTTTTTCCCTGTAATTCATTTCTATTCTCATAGCATTGTGGTCAGAAAAGATGCTTGGTATGATTTCAATTTTCTTAAATTTACTGAGGCTTGATTTGTGACTGAAGATGTGATTTTTCCTGGAGAATTTCCATGCACACTTGAGAAGAAAGGGTAATCTGCTGATTTTGGATAGAATGTCCTATAAATATCAATTAAATCTATATGGTCTTTAGTGTCATTTAAAGCTTCTGTTTCCTTAATTATTTTCATTTTGGATGATCTGTCCATTGTTGTAAGTGAGGTTGTAAAGTCCCCCACTATTATTGTGTTATGTCAATTTCCTCTTTTACAGCTGTTAGCAGTTGCCTTATGTATTGAGGTGCTCCTATGTTAGGTGCATATATATTTATAATTGTTATATTTTCTTCTTGGATTGATCCCTTGATCATTATGCAGTGTCCTTCCTTGTCTTTTGTAACATTCTTTATTTTAAAGTCTATTTTATCTGATATGAGTATTGCTACTCCAGCTTTCTTTTGATTTCCATTTGCATAGAATATCTTTTTCCATCCCCTCACTTTCAGTCTGAATGTTTTCCTAGTTCTGAACTGGGTCTGTTGTAGACAGTGTATTTATGGGTTTTGTTTTTGTATACATTCAGCAATCCTGTCTTTTGGTTGGAGCATTTAGTCCATTCACATTTAGGGTAATTATCCATAAGTATGTTCCTATTACCATTTTCTGAATTGTTTTGGGTTTGTTTTTGTAGGTCCTTTACTTCTCTTGTGTTTCCCATTTAGAGAAGTTCCTTTAGCATTTGTTGTAGAGCTGGTTTGGTGGTGCTGAATTCTCTTAGCTTTTGCTTGTCTGTAAAGCTTTTGATTTCTCCATCAAATCTGAATGAGATCCTTGCCTGGTACAGTAATCTTGGTTGTAGGTTCTTCCCTTTCATCACTTTAAGTATATCATGCCACTCCCTTCTGGCTTGTACAGTTTCTGTTGAGAAATCAGCTGTCAGCCTTATGGGAGTTCCCTTGTATGTTATTTGTTGTTTTTCCCTTGCTGCTTTTAATAATTTTTCTTTGTATTTAATTTTTCTCAGTTTGATTACTGTGTGTCTCAGCATGCTTCTCCTTGGGTTTATCCTGTATTGGACTCGCTGCACTTCCTGGACCTGGGTGGCTATTTCCATTCCCATGTTAGGGAAATTTTCGACTATAATCACTTCAAATATTTTCTCTGGTCCTTTCTCTCTCTCTTCTCCTTCTGGGACCCCTATAATGCGAATGTTGTTGCGTTTAATGTTGTCCTAGAGGTCTCTTCAGCTCTATTTTCCTTTGTTTCTTTTTTCTTTATTCTGCTCTGCAGCAGTGAGTTCTACCATTCTGTCTTCCAGCTCACTTCTCCATTCTTCTGCCTCAGTTATTCTGCTATTGATTCCTTCTAGTGTACTTTTCATTTCAGTTATTTTACTGTTCATCTCTGTTTGTTTGTTCTTTAATTCCTCTAGGTCTTTTTTAAACATTTCTTGCATCTTCTTGATCTTTGCCTCCATTCTTTTTCCAAGGTCCTGGATCATCTTCACTATCATTATTCTGAATTCTTTTTCTGGAAGGTTGCCTATGTCCACTTCATTTAGTTGTTTTTCTGGGGTTTTATCTTGTTCCTTCATCTGATACATAGCCCTCTGCCTTTTCATCTTGTCTATCTTTCTGTGAATGTGGGTTTTTTCCACAGGCTGCAGGATTGTAATTCTTCCTGCTTCTCTAAAAACAGATTTTGAAGTAAGACTGCTTGCCTTTGAACACTAGCTCTGGTTATTGCTAGACATGGGCAAATTACTTAATGACTGTTTATGAGTTTTCTCATCTTTCAAACAGAGGTTATGATAAAACCTTTCTCACATAATTGTAATGAGGTTTGAATGAGTTAATGTATGTAAAACACTTAGATGGTGCCAGGAACAGTGTAAGTTCCATGAAATAGTGAGTTATTTTCCATAACAAACATATTTTGATATATGAATAAAATTAAAATTGGATAATATTAACATATATTCTCTTCGGCCAACCAATGAAGTGTATATGATATATGTTTTCAATAATGAGTATGTAAGACCTTTGTAGGAAGGCAAGTTTTCATATCTTAGCCTGGTGTTCACTGACTTTATAGATGTTGTAGCTAGTTTCCCTTTAATGTAGATAATCAGAACTAAATTGCTGATGCATTTTAACTTGGAACAGATTCCTAAGGACACATAATGATTAAATTTAAGTTTATGGTATCTTAATATAGAGAGGGTACATAATAATGATTTTTAAAAGACTGCTTCATAATCATGCTGTATTTATTGGCCTGGATAGTTACTAGACACTTAATTCAGTTGTTTCTACAGTTGTCATTTCCTAAAACAGCATGGATTCTCACCAGCTAAATTTTTTAGTAATTATTCTATGGTGTTTTAAAGTAAAACACTGTAGTATATCTTTTAAGACTGGTAGGCAAGGTACTGATTGTAGCAGATGATATTGTGATTACTTCGTAGGCCACAGTGACTCCTATTATGAGCATCTACCATTGGTTGTTTGTAATTTCTAACCGAAAACTTCTGATAATTGGTTGCAGAAAATCAGATTCCTAATCCAAGTTTGGACCATTCAGTTATCTGTCCTAGGAGTTTGGAATCTGGACCAAGTTGTAGTTTCTTTTCATAGCTGGTCCTAAATTTATGTAAATTTAAAAATTCAGAGGAAATCATGTATATAAGGAAGAAGATGGAGAAAGCCAGTTTGCAGAGAAAAAAAAAAAAAGCATAGAGCAGTAGAAAGGAAATATAATATTGTAGACTCAAGTAGAGAAATGGAGAGAGAATAGTTTCTAAATTCCTGGAAGATTGTAGTCCCTCATCCAAACATTCATAGTCCTAGTTGTACAGCTTTTCTTGAGATACTGTAAGTTACTAACTGCCTCCTAATAAAATCTATAGCTTTGTTTAGACTAATAGATTGCAAGAATGGTACTGACGAATACCCTGGTATAATGAATTTTTGCAATAAATATCTTCAAGTTGGTATACTTTTTTCATATTTGAAATGATAGAAATTAAAATTCTATAAATATCATGTGATAATTGTGGGAAATATGTTTTAGTGATACATAATAAACTTAGGTAAATCTATGAATCTATAAATATAATAATAGCTAACATTTACTGAACACATACTATGAATCAGACTCTGTCCTTAATGCATTTAATATGTTAACACATTTAATTCTATTAACATTTAATTTTCCAGTAACCCTATGAGGTAAATATTATCATTAATACTATTTTACAGATGAGGAAATTGTGGTAATCAGGTCTATTGCTAGTAATAGGTAGGGCTTGAGTTTGAAGCCCAACATTCTTATCCCAGAGTCCATATTCATAACCACCATTCATTGTACTCAGATTTCTACATTTTCTCACTAGATTACAGTTGTTTCTTGTTTATTTTATTTTTTAAAAATAAATTTATTTATTTATTTTTTGGCTGTGTTGGGTCTTCGCTGCTGTGCATGGGCTTTCTCTTGTTGTGGTGAGCAGGGGCTACTCTTCGTTGTAATGCTTGGGCTTCTCACTGCAGTGGCTTCTCTTGTTGTGGACCATGGGCTCTAGGCACATGGGCTCAGTAGTTGTGGGGCACGGGCTTAGTTGTTCCATGGCATGTGAATTTTGGGAGAACATAAATATGCAGTCCAGAACTATATAGTCTAGTACTATAAGAAAGAGTGGGAGTGAGAGTAAGAGAGAGAGAAGGAGAGAGAAAGATTGTGTATACAAACATATAAGTAAATACACACATATATATATATATATTTGTTTTTATGGAATATGCAGTTTCTCTATATCTCTCTGTCTTCAGTTGTCTTTATTCCACATTTGATTTGTAATGCTTTCTGAATCTGAAGATTCAAATCTTTAATCACTTCTGAAAATTTGTCATCTAATTTTGTATAATATATATATTATTATTCCATTTATTCTTTCATCTTTTTATTCCTATTAAAATGAATTTGGAGATTCTGGTATATCTCCCATGTCTCTTGAGCAATTCTTTATAGTATAAATATTTTTTAGCTCTTTGTGACACATACTGGCTCATTCCTCATATCTCTTTTCTACATATTTACTTAATCTTTATTGTGTCTAATATACTTTTTATCCCATTTATTAAATAGTTTATTTATGCATTTATTTTTTTCATTGTGAGAAGTCCTACTTGGACCTTTTAAAATTTGCCTTTTTGTTATATCAAATTATCCTCTTCTTTTGTTATGTCATTTTTAGCACTTTACTTTAAGCTTAATTATTTTAAAATTGCCTTTCATAATGCTCTATTATTCTATGTTTTGGGGGCACTTATTTTTTCATTTTTTCTATTAACTGACTCTTCTTCATGGTTATTGGTTTCCATGCATGTTATTAGTTTTCTTTAATTGTAAGCAGGAATGGGCTATTCTATGTGAGTTCTGTATGTCTTAAATTGTGAAAGTGCTTCATATTACATCAACTGACACTTAGGTTTTTAGTAGCTCTAGATTCTTTTAATATAATTGTATCATTTATGGATTTTATGTTATGCAGGCATTTTAACTTTTTTCTGCAATTTATTTTTGTGTGTGTGAATAAATATTGTTTTTGTTTGGTTTTGTTTTACACATTTTTTTTGTCCTCTACTCAAAATCCGTTATAAAGGTTAAGGTTCCTTGCTGCCTCTGAAGGTTACTGGATGTGATTTATTTTGTTCCAACCTGTTAAGAGAGTAAAAATCTCTAACACTCCTGACTCTGGCTGCCATGCCTAATGTGTAAATATCTCCTAGTCCATAATCCTCTGAGCTAAATCTGATCTGAATCTACTTTGGGGTAACAAAGCATCAGATTTTCCTTACCATTCTTATTTTAATTTATTTCTGAGTTTTTAGAATTTTTGTTTTTTCTTTACAACTTTATCAATTAATTTAAAAATATGTTCTATATATTTCATCCAGAATTTCTAAAGCTTAGAAAGGTATAGAAGCTCATCCTCTTCAGCTCAACCCATCAACTGCCACAAGTCTGTTTTATGTTTTTTCCTTGAAACTATTACTGATTTTAATATATTTTTAACTGACCACTCTTTTCTAATTGTCTGAAATGTTATGAATTGTTTATCTCAGTTTTCCAAAATATAATAACAATCTTATGATAATAATAACAAAGATAGACAATAAAAGCTTCTATTACTAATGATAATAATTTATTTTCCTTTTTTATAGTAATACTTCCCATTTCTTATTTTATCACATTGGTTTCAATTCAAAGAGAAATGTTAAAAATCATGATTACAGCACACATCCTTGAATTTTCCTTGGTTTTAGAAAGAATTCCATTATTTTGTCATTAATCAATAATGATGGATCTTTGAGATAGATTTTTTAAATTAAATTAAAAATGCCTTTCATCATTTTTTTTTTTTTTTTTTTTTGTGGTACGCGGGCCTCTCACTATTGTGGCCTCTCCTGTTGTGGAGCACGGGCTCTGGACGCGCAGGCTCAGCGGCCATGGCTCACGGGCCCAGCCGCTCCACGGCATGTGGGATCCTCCTGGACCGGGGCACGAACCTGTGTCCCCTGCATCGGCAGGCAGATTCTCAACCACTGCGCCACCAGGGAAGCCCATCATGTATTTCTTTAAGAATACTTTTCCATTATTAGATATTCTTATTTATTTATTTATTTATTTATTTATTTATTTATTTATTTTTATTTTTTGCGGTATGCGGGCCTCTCACTGTTGTGGCCTCTCCCATTGCGAAGCACAGGCTGCGGATGCACAGGCTCAGTGGCCATGGCTCACGGGCCCAGCCGCTCCGCGGCATGTGGGATCTTCCCGGACCAGGGCACGAACCCGTGTCTCCTGCATCGGCAGGCGGATTCTCAACCACTGCGCCACCAGGGAAGCCCTAGATATTCCTATTTCTTTAAATCCATTTTTCACAAGGATAACTGTAACTCTATAGTGTTCTTTACTTTTTAGCTATTATTATGTTGACATATATTAATATATATTTCCATTATCAATCAGTGTATGTATTTGTAGAATAAATTCTACTTGGCCAAAGCATATTCATTATTTAATAACTAGTTGATCAGTTTACTAGTATTTGAATTGACATTTAACATCTTTATTATTGGTCATACATGTTTGTGTGTGTTTAGGATTGATGAGTTTTAATATCAGGTGTATCACAGTTTAAACACACACACAGACACACACTCACACACTGGAAATGTTGAACTAATTTAGAGAACATATGCCCAGTATCAATGAAATAATATAGTTGCAAGAAACGGAAACTAACTTTTTAAGTATCTAAATATTTTACCATTAAAGTGTAGTTAATAAAAGCCATTGGGCAGTTCAGTATTCTCAGGGAGAATTAGAGAAATAGGGTTTTAATTGAAAAGCTAGGAACAATTTTCAAAATCATACAGTAGACGTTTCAGTTACTATATCTCTGCTACAAACTGCAAACACTGGGTCCTTCTATCTTTCACTACCACCTACACTTGCAGCACTAAACAAAGGATTTTGACCTTAGCCCTTTTTCCTCTGGAGTCTCCAGGACTCCATATCTCTCTGAAATGGCCACCAGAGGGCCTTTTTCCTATGCCCAGGAACAACTCACAGTAGAAAACTTCCAATTCTAGTCTGGTGGGAAGATATGATTGGTGCAGCCTATTTTATGTGTCTGAGTCCTTGAATCAAGAAAGGATGGGAAGAAGTTTCTGACTTTTTCTTTATGTTATTGAAATGTGTGCTTTATCTTCCTTTAAGATACATAATGTATAGATAAGACTCAGTTACTAAGAGGCCAAGAGAAAAGACATCTTCCTTAGTTATTTTAAAGAAATTACCTATAAAATTTATTTGGACCAGTGTAATGATTACCATACGTATGTAACTTTACCATTCTTCTGATGAAAGAGGCCACTTCCTCCTAAGTAAACAACAGTTACCAGCAAGACCGTAGAAGTCATATTCTTAGACTCAGGCACTGGTTTTGGATGGACATGTTTCCCAATGTTGTTGTATCAGGTTCTGGTAATTATCCAAAAGTTGTGCTTGGAAAGATGCACTGATGCTCTGAAGAAATGGGCTTATGGAAAAGCCATGGTTCCAGGCCATAGAAACAAGAAGGAAAAAATGTAGCTGGTAACACCCAGATAAAAAGAAGAGGCAAGAAGCAGAAAGAGAGTCACAAAGCCCCAAGGCCATGGTTATACTCATAGTCCCATACAGCTTTATGGGTTCCAATTATGTGAGGCAAACAAATCTGTGTTGTCAGATTTCGTTTTTCAGTTTGGCACACTGTTGGACACATGACTAAATTCTTCTTTTCCATTGTCTCCCAGGATTATTGTTCAACAGCTTTTCCGTCTTCTTGAATTAGTTTTGAAAAAATATATAATATTTTCCATATCATCAAACTTTCAAATGTATTGTCACTGAGTTTTAAATAAATGCTACAGTTTAAAATTAGATCAATTTTCAAGTAATTTTTCTAAGTGGTATGTGTTAAGGCTCAAATTTTTGTTTTGCTTCATATTTTTCTGAATAGACATTCAATTATTAAATAATCATTTTTTGTAAAGCCTATCCTTTCATCCAATGTATTGTGTTGCACTTACATTGAAAATACGTGGACCATATAGGTTTATTTCAAGGTTTTCTATTCTGTTCTATTGATCTATATATCTATCCTCATCTCTGTACTGCAATGCCCTGATTACTTCAGAATTATGGTAAGCTTTGAAATCTATAACTATTTTATTTATTTGTAACAATAAATTCTTGGCTAATATATAATGTTTTTTCAGTTTATTGAAAAATCTCCCCTCTATCATTATTTCTATATTTTATAGTTATCTTGGACTTTTTTTCTTTTAATTCCAAGCTTCTTAAGTCATATGAGTTTAATCTCTTTTTTTTACTTGTTTTAAGTAATTGGAGTATTATATCTATGAATTTTCTCATTCTATTTTAAAAAATTTTCCAGCAGTGTGATAGGCTCTCTTCTTATTTAGTTTTTCAAATAGTAACAATATCTGGTTGTATTTTACTCTATATTTCATTGATTTATGTTAATGTCATAATTTTTTAGTTGTCTTCTCAAATCTTGAGTTTTAAACTTTATTACATTTCACATTGCAGAAATAAATTTGGTATTATTTGGCACATATGGTTTTGAATGGCTCATTTTCATTAATATATCTACATGGAACTTTATGTTATTTCCTGAAAATATTAGTTAAAAGCTATACATATAGGGGGCTTCCCTGGTGGCGCAGTGGTTGAGAATCCGCCTGCTGATGCAGGGGACGCGGGTTCGTGCCCCGGTCTGGGAAGATCCCACATGCCGCGGAGCGGCTGGGCCCGTGAGCCGTGGCCGCTGAGCCTGCGCGTCCGGAGCCTGTGCTCTGCAACGGGAGAGGCCACAACAGTGAGAGGCCCGCGTACCACAAAAAAAAAAAAAAAAAAAAAGCTATACGTATATAAAAAAATAAATTGACCCACAGGAATATTAAACTTTACCCACCCCAAATATCAGAATGTGATTTATAATGATCAAAGGAAAACCAACATTTGCAGCTTAGACAAATAGCATTAGGATTGTCTATAATATTCCATAAAACAGAAGGCAAATGTTCACAAAACTTCATCAATTTTAAACATATAAGTATATGTGCAGAGGTTAAAAATATCTGTCTTGGATATATCACATGGCTTGTGTAATTTCAAATGTGCCCAAGGACTCTAATATACAGTTATAAATCAGTCAGAGAGAAGATATCTGAATTTTGATTTGTGGAAGAGATTTATGACCTATTTTCTGCTTTGTAAGGAGAACATATTGTCATCTAAAAGTACATTTTTACATGTGACTGATGAATATCCATGCATGCCTACAGCAAGAAAAAATTAATTAGAAAAGATTCTAATTTTAATTGAAGAACAATATTGTTTATTTTTGACTAGAATCCCTTTCCCATATTCTAATATCTTTTCTCCAGAAACTGTATTTATGTATCTTTAATAAAATTCAGGCAAATACACCTGTAGGACTTGTAGAAGCACACCTGTAGATGCAAAGCCTAGGCCTTTAATGAGAACAGCAAGACAAAGAATCATTATCTGTAAGATTTACTACAGACTAACCTCATATTCATTTTGGCTTCCTTGCTTTTACCCATACTCACAGTACTGGGTTTTGACTTGAATTAAAAAATCCATTTTTCACACCAATATTTTCCCTGTGTATGAGTAGCTCTTATTTTTCTATCTCAGAAATGTAAATGTGGGCACTCTTGAAGTTCTCACATATGCATTAGAGTCTGGAGTTCTGCCTAGGCACTTTTGGCATTTTAGCATCTAGCTAATTCTTTTTTTCTTTTTCTTTTTTTTTTGCAGTATGTGGGTCTCTCACTGCTGTGGCCTCTCTCATTGCGGAGCACAGGCTCCAGACGTGCAGGCTCAATGGCCATGGCTCACTGGCCCAGCCACTCCATGGCATGTGGGATCCTCACAGACTGGGGCACAAACCTGCATCCCCTGCATCAGCAGGCAGACTCTCAACCATTGTGCCACCAGAGAAGCCTTAACTAATTCTTGATTCCATTTTTCAGTGTAAGAATTACTACTCGTCTATGCATAATGTTTTACATCATTTCTGCCAGGAGACTGACTTGATTGGAACTTGAGATAATTTTCTAGTGTGATGTAATTGTTCTAGATCTTGTTGTGAATAGTTGCTACATGGGTATATTAATTTGTCAAGCTCATCAAAACTGTACTTAAGAAATGAACATTTTAGTTTATATCAATTAGACCCCAAACTATCAAAATAATGGGAGAAGCAAAGTGAAAGTCAACAAATATAGATTTGACTTTTGAGGAGGTTTCTTTTTGATGAGTGCAGATAACAGGTAATTGATGAGTTATATGAACTCCCAAGAGATTTTTTTTTTAAGATGGGAGAAATAACAGGCATTTTCTGTGCTGATAAAAATGACCAATGGAGAAATAAGCAATGAGGATGAAGGAAGACAGGCAAAAATGCAGTAACTGTGCTCATGGGTAAACAAGAGTGGATGAGATTCAGTGTACTTGGCATGTTTTGGCCTCAAATAGAGAAAGAGGTCATATATCTATGATAATGAGAGAGAAAGCACAGATACAGAAGAGTAACCTGTGTTGATTGCAATTTAGAGAAGTTACTTTCTGATTGCTTCTATTTTGTTCAGACAGAGAAGCAGGTATTAGAGTTTTGAGGAGAAAGAAAAGAATAAGACAAACTGAAGATGTATTTCCAAGGTAAAACTGGCTGGATTTAGTACTGGGTGAGGTAAAATTAAATGGTGAGACTAATTTAGTATTTTTGATGGATTCTGGGTTTTACTTATTTGTTGATGATAATACAGAAGTTAGATAATAAACTCCCAGAATAGTAGTGACTTTCTTAGAATTGTTTCTCTGCGTAGTCATTCTAACTATATCAAGATCACTGGAAGAATATTTTTCATGGAATTCTTTCTAGCTCTTGTGAAATAGAAATAAGATCTTGGAATGGTTTTATAGTAAGAACTTGGGTTTTAATATAAACAAGTTTTATGGCTCTGTGAAAGTTACTGGGCAAGATATTTTAAAATTTCTAATATAGGAAAAAAAAATTATGAGTTCTAGTAGTTTTCTAGTAGCATCTTTAGGATTTTCTATGTATAGTATCATGTCATCTGCAAACAGTGACAGTTTTACTTTTTCTTTTCCAATTTGGATTCCTTTTATTTCTTTTTCTTCTCTGACAGCATAAAACTCATAGAGGAAAACATAGGCAGAACACTGTTTGACATAAATTGCAGCAATATCTTTTTAGATCCACCTCCTAGAGAAATGAAAATAAAAACAAAAATAAACAAATGGGACCAAATTAAACTTAAAAACATTTGCACAGCAAAGGAAACCATAAACAAAACAAAAAGACAACCTACAGAATGGGAGAAAGTATTTGCAAGTGATATGACTAACAAGTGATTAGCACCAAAATATACAAACAGCTCATGCAGCTCAATATAAAAAAAAAAACAACAACAACAACAACAAAAAAAAAACAATCAAAAAATGGGCAGAAGATCTAAATAGACGTTTCTCCAAAGTAGACATACAGATGGCCAAAAAGCACATGAAAAGATGCTTCACATCACTAATTATTAGAGAAAGGAAAATCAAAACTACAATGAGGTATCACCTCACACTGGTCATATGGCCTTCATGAAAAAGTCTACAAATGATAAATGGGTGTGGAGAAAATGAAACCCTCCTACACTGTTGGTGGTAATATAAATTGATACAACCACTAAAGAGAACAGTATGGAAGTTCCTTAAAAAAATAAAAATAGAGCTACCATATGACCCAGCAATCCCACTCCTGGGCAAACATTCAGAGAAAACCATAATTTGACAAGATACATGCACCCTAGTGTTCACTGCAGCACTGTTTATAATAGCCAAGACATGGAAGCAAACTAAATGTCCATCGACGAATGGATAAAGAAGATGTGGTACATATATACAATGGGATATTACTCAGCCATAAAGAAAGAATAAAATAATGCCATTTGCGGCAACATGGATGGACCTAGAGATCATCACACTAATTGAAGTTAGACAAAGACATATATCAGGTGGTGTCACTTATATGTGGAATCTAAAAAAAAAAAAAAAAAAAATTGATATAAATGAACTTATTTACAAAACCAGAAGCAGACTTACAGAATTAGAAAATAAGCTTGTGGTAATCAAAGGGCAAAGTTGAGGGAAGGAGATAAATTAGGAGTTTGGGATTAACATATACATACTACTTTATATAAAATAGATAATCAACATGGACCTACTGTATACCACAGGGAACTCTACTCAATATTCTATAATAACTTAATGGGAAAAGAATATGAAAAAGAATATATATATATATATATATATATATATATATATATATATATAGGAATAACTTTCCTGTACACCTGAAACTAACACAACATTGTAAATCATCTATACTTCAATATAAAATAAAAATTAAAAAAAAAAAAAAAAGCATTACTTCTCACTGGGGAAGGTTTACTCATCTTAAACCTAGATGAGATGTTGCTTTTTCTTTCCAGGTTTCCTTTCTGTCACTCTTACTCCACCCACAAGTATAATACAAGTATAATCTTCATCATCAGTATTCCACTACTACTTGAGGGAATATCTCAATCAAAACATTTATTATACTATAATATAGTTCTTTCTTCAAATTCTGTATTCCTAAGAAGTTTATGAGAAGTGAACATTTCTGGTTCATTTTTGTGACCACAGTATCTAGAACAGGGACATGGAATCCAAAGAAGCAGTAAAAGTGTACTTCAATTAACTGCATCCTCTATACTCTGCTAAAAATTAGCCATTTTAGAATGGCTAATGGACATAAATTCATCTTCTTTAAAACATAATGGTGGCAGACAACAGAAGCAAGAAGAACTACAATCCTGCAGCCTGTGGAAAAAAAACACATTCACAGAAAGATAGACAAGATGAAAAGGCAGAGGGCTATGTATCAGATGAAGGAACAAGATAAAACCCCAGAAACTAAATGAAGTGGACATAGGCAACCTTCCAGAAAAAGAATTTAGAATAATGATAGCGAAGATGATCCAGGACTTCAGAAAAAGAATGGAGGCAAAGATTGAGAAGATGCAAGACATGTTTAACAAAGACCTAGAAGAATTAAAGAACAAACAGAGATGAACAATACAATAAATGAAGTGAAAAGTACACTAGAAGGAATCAATAGCAGAATAACTGAGGCAGAAGAACAGATAAGTGACTAAGAAGGCAGAATGGTAGAATTCACTGCCACAGAATAGAATAAAGAAAAAAAGAGTGAAAAGAAATGAAAATAGCCTAAGAGCCCTCTGGGACAATATTAAATCAGCAACATTCACGTAGTAAGGGTCCCAGAAGGTGAAGAGAGAGAGAAAGGACCAGAGAAAATATTTGAAGAGATTATAGTCGAAAACTTCCCTAGCAAAGGAAATAGCCACCCAAGTCCAGGAAGTGCAGTGAGTCCCATACAGGATAAACCCAAGGAGAAACATGACAAGACACATAGTAATCAAACTGGCAAAAATTAAAGACAAAGAAAAATTATTAAAAGCAGCAAGGGAAAAACAAAAAATAACATACAAGGGAACTCCCATAAGGTTGACAGCTGATTTCTCAGCAGAAACTCTACAAACCAGAAGGGAGCGGCTTGATATACTTAAAGTGATGAAAGGGAAGAACGTACAACCAAGATTACTGTACCAGGCAAGGATCTCATTCAGATTCGATGGAGAAATCAAAAGCTTTACAGACAAGCAAAAGCTAAGAGAATTCAGCACCACCAAACCAGCTCTACAACAAATGCTAAAGGAACTTCTCTAAGTGGGAATCACAAGAGAAGTAAAGGACCTACAAAAACAAACCCAAAACAATTAAGAAAATGGTAATAGGAACATATATATGGATAATTACCCTAAATGTGAATGGACTAAATGCTCCAACCAAAGACACAGGGTTGCTGAATGGATACAAAAACAAAACCCATAAATACACTGTCTACAACAGACCCGGTTCAGACCTAGGGACACATTCAGACTGAAAGTGAGGGGATGGAAAAAGATATTCCATGCAAATGGAAATCAAAAGAAAGCTGAAGTAGCAATACTCATATTAGATAAAATAGACTTTAAAATAAAGAATGTTACAAAAGACAAGGAAGGACACTGCATAATGATCAAGGGATCAATCCAAGAAGAAAATATAACAATTATAAATATATATGCACCTAACATAGGAGCACCTCAATACATAAGGCAACTGCTAACAGCTGTAAAAGAGGAAATTGACATAACACAATAATAGTGGGGGTCTTTAGCACCTCAATTACAACAATGAACAGACCATCCAAAATGAAAATAATTAAGGAAACAGAAGCTTTAAATGACACAACAGACCAGATAGATTTAATTGATATATATAGGATATTCCTTACAAAAACAGCAGTTTACACTTTCTTCTCAAGTGCACACAGAACATTCTCCAGGATAGATCACATCTTGGGTCACAAATCAAGCCTCAGTAAATTTAAGAAAATTGAAATCATACCAAGCATCTTTTCTGACCACAATGCTCTGAGAATAGAAATAAATTACAGGGAAAAATACGTAAAAAATACAAACACATATAGGCTAAATTATATGTTTCTAAATAACCAAGAGATCACTAAAGAAATCCAAGAGGAAATAAAAAAATACCTAGAGACAAATGACAATGAAAACAGGATGATCCAAAACCTAAGGGATGCAGCAAAAGCAGTTCTAAGAGGGAAGTTTATAGCTATACAAGCCTACCTCAAGAAACAAGAAAAATTTCACATAAACAATCGAACCTTACACCTAAAGGAACTAGAGAAGGAAGAACAAATAAACCCAATGTTAGCAGAAGGAAAGAACTCATAAAGATCAGAGCAGAAATAAATGAAAAAGGAACAAAGAAAACAATAGCAAAGATCAATAAAACTAAAAGGTGGTTCTTTGAGAAGATAAGCAAAATTGATAAATCATTAGCCAGACTCATCAAGAAAAAGGAGAGGGCTCAAAGCAATAAAATTAGAAATGAGAAAGGAGAAGTTACAGCAGACACTGCAGAAATAGAAAGCGTGCTAAGAGACTACTACAAGTAACTCTATACCAATAAAATGGACAACTTCGAAGAAATGGACAAATTTTTAGAAAGATATAACCTTCCAAGACTGAACCAGGAAGAAATAGAAAATATGAAGAGACCAATCACAGTAATGAAATTGAAACTGTGATTAAAAATCTTCCAACAAACAAAAGTCCAGGACCAGATGGCTTCATGGGTGAATTCTATCAAACATTTAGAGAAGAACAAACACCCATCCTTCTCAAACTCTTCCAAAAAATTGTGGATGACGGAACATTCCCAAACTCATTCTACGAGGCCAGCATCACCCTGATATGAAAACCAGACAAAGGTACTACAAAAAAAAGAAAATTAGAGAACAATATCACTGATGAATAGAGATGCAAAAATCCTCAACAAAATACTAGCAAACAGAATCCAACAACACATTTAACGGATCATACACCATGATCAAGTGGGATTTATCCCAGGGATGCAGAGGTTCTTCAATATACACAAATCAATCAATGTGATACACCATATTATAAAATTGAAGAATAAAAACCATACGGTCATCTCAATAGATGAAGAAAAAAGTTTTGAAATAATTCAACACCTGTTTATGATAAAAAAAGTCTCCAGAAAGTGGGCATAGAGGGAACCTACCTCAACATAATAAAGGCCATATATGACAAACCCACAGCAAACATCATTCTCAATGGTGAAAAACTGAAAGCATTTTCTCTGAGATCAGGAACAAGACTAGGATGTCAACTCTCACCACTATTATTCAACATAGTTTTGGAAGTCCTAGCCATGGCAATCAAAAAAGAAAAGAAATCCAAAATGGAAAAAAAAAGAAGTAAAACTGTCACTGTTTGCAGATGACCTGATACTATACATAGAGAATCCTAAAGATGCAACCAGAAAACTACTAGAGCTAATCAATGAATTTGGTAAAGTTTCAGGATACAAAATTAATGCACAGAATTTTCTTGCATTCCTACACACTAATGATGAAAAATTAAAAAGAGAAATTAAGGAAACAATCCCATTTACCATTGCAACAAAAAGAATAAAACACCTAGGAATAAACCTAATTAGGGAAAGAAAAGACCTGTATGCAGAATTTTATAAGACACTGATGAAAAAAATTAAAGATGATACCAACAGATGGAGAGATATGCCATATTCTTGGATTGGAAGAATCAATATTGTGAAAATGACTATACAACCCAAAGCAATCTACAGATTCAATGCAATCACTATCAAATTACCCATGGCATTTTTTATGGAACTTGAACAAAAAATGTTAAAATTTGTATGGAGACACAAAAGACCCTGAATAGTGAAAGCAGTCTTGAGGGAATAAAAACAGAGCTGGAGGAATCAGACTCCCTGACTTCAGACTATACTACTAAGCTACCGTAATCAAGACAATATGGTACTGACACAAAAACAGAAACATACATCAATGGACCAACATAGAAAGCCCTGAGATAAACCCACGCACCTATGGTCAACTAATCTATGACAAAGGAGGCAAGGATATACAATGGAGAAAATACAGTCTTTTCAATAAGTGGTGCTGGGAAAACTGGACTGCTACATGTAAAAGAAAGAAATTAGAAAACTCCTTAACACCATACACAAAAATAAACTCAAAATGAATTCAAGACCAAAATGTAAGACCAGACACTATAAAACTCTTAGAGGAATACACAGGAAGAACACTCTTTGACATAAATCACAGCAAGATCTTTTCTGATCCACCTCCTAGAGTAATGGAAATAAAAACAAAAATAAACAAAGGGGACCTAGTGAAACTTCAAAGCTTTTGCACACCAAAGAAACCATAAACAAGATGAAAAGACAACCCTCAGAATGGGAGAATATATTTGCAAATGAATCAATGGAAAAAGGATTAATCTCCAAAGTATATAAACAGCTCATGCAGCTCAATATTAAAAGAACAAACAACCCAATCCAAAAGTGGCCAGAAGACCTAAGTAGACATTTCTCCAAAGAAGACATACAGATGGCCAAGAAGCACATGAAAAGCTGCTCAAAATCACTAATTATTAGAGAAATGCAAATAAAAAGTACAATGAGGTATCACCTCACACCCGTTAGAATGGGCATCATCAGAAAATCTACAATTAACAAACGCTGGGGAGGGTATGGAGAAAATGGAACCCTCTTGCACTGTTGGTGGGAATGTAAATTGATACAGCCACTATGGAGGACAATATGGAGGTTTCTTAAAAAACTAAAAATAGAATTACCATATGATCCAGCAATCCCACTACTGGGCATATACCCTGAGAAAACCATAATTAAAAAAGACATATGCACCCCAATATTCATTGCAGCACTATTTACAATAGCCAGGACATGGAAGCAACCTAAATGCCCATCAACAGACAAATGGATAAAGAAGATGTGGTACATATATACAATGGAATATTATTCAGCCATAAAAAGGAATGAAATTGAGTCATTTGTTGAGATGTGGATGGATCTAGAGACTGTCATACAGAGTGAAGTAAGTCAGATAGAGAAAAACAAATATCATATATTAATGTATATATGTGGAACCTAGAAAAATGGTACAGATGCACCGGTTTGCAGGGCAGAAATTGAGACACAGATGTAGAGAACCAACGTATGGACACAAAGGGGGGAAGCGGCAGGGGTGTGGGTGTGGTGGTGGGATGAATTGGGTGATTAGAATTGACATGTATACATTGATGTGTATAAAATTGATGACCAATAAGAACCTGCTGTGTAAAAAAATAAATTAAATAAAATTCAAAATTTAAAAGAAGAAAGGAAAAAAATTAAAAAACATAATGTCCCCCCCAAATCATAATTCAGCAGTGGCACTGACAAACACAGCAAAAACATTTTGATATCCAAAATACCAGTACACTTCTGCTGTGTCTAAACCCAGGAAAATGTTGCATGTATATTAATTTTACCATGAATGGAAATCTTGTTTTCTAGAGAAAGATATAAAAATTCAGATATTAATAAAAATAGTTGAATGCTGAAAAAAGTGTACAATATTTTCATATTAGATATGGATTTAGAATGCCATAAGACATCAGGAGATCAAAACATTTTGACACTTTCAATGGGCTTCCCTGGTGGCACCGTGGTTGAGAGTCCGCTTGCCGATGCAGGGGACACAGATTCGTGCCCTGGTCTGGGAAGATCCCACATGCCGTGGAGTGGCTAGGCCCGTGAGCCACGGCCGCTGAGCCTGCGTGTCTGGAGCCTGTGCTCCGCAACGGGAGAGGCCACAACAGTGAGAGGCCCACGGTACTGCAAAAAACAAAAAACAAACCAAACAAACATTTTTACACTTTCAAATATAATTTCAATGCACTGAAGAGGACACTTGCATTTCTTTTCAAGTGGCCTTATACAAATAATAGTACTTCTTATTCAAGACTATATTTCCTGAAAAAATTGCCGTACATACAGTGCTTACCTAAGAGCTCTTTGTTTTAGCTTCTAATCTCTTTGAAATTCTTAAAAATGGGCTTCAACTGAGTTGAGCTGAATGAGAGTTTGGAAAGAAGTCATCAGAAGGATAATGGTGGTTAGAGCTACACCCTAACCACCATGATCCTTCCACCCACCATTTTTCTTTTCTCATGGAAAAGAAAAAATAAAAGAAGTGTAAATGAGTATGCTGTGCATAAGAAAAAATGGATATTGTTAGAGGTGGCTGTAAATGTGGATTGTAGGTTGGGAATGAATTGCTAACCACCACAAAATTATAGTAAAATTTAAAAATAACAATTGTAGTGAGATATTGTCATAGAAAGCCCCAAACATGATCTTTTAAGTGTTTTACCGTTACAGAAGAGGTCATTCCTGTAGATTAATAGTTTTGGGTACATTGATACCTATTAAAGGTGCTAAATTTTTATCTCCCTGAAAATTATCCTCTCATTTTACTCCATGAATCAGGTAAATCCCTAGTTAAACATTTTTTTCTTTTTATTGGATAACTTGAAGTCTTCTGTCCTTAGCTTAATATAGAGAATACTGTTTTTAAGTCAAAGTAAGATCGTAACTCTAAAATGAGTCTTAAACAAAACTAGTTCCTAAGGAAATCCAAATTCTAACCTATTTAAATAAGGCTATTGTTGTGTGTAAGTGTGTGTAATTCTGCTTTAAAAAACAAAACAAAACAAAACACTCTGGGTATGAAGCTTTACATTACCTATAAGGAAAATCAGTCTCCTTCTTTGTGAAATAAGCAGCTGTTGCCATGGTGAGACTCTGACTGAGATACAGGTTGCTCTTACGTATAATATTTCAAAATCCTTAATTCAGTGTCTATGTGACCAGGGTGTTTGAACACTCTCAAGGGATTTACTAGCAGCATAAATACATTCTGTGTTTAAAGTAACCATGCACTATTTAACAGATGATCAGTATTCAAAAGGTATCTATTAAAATTTTATCATAAGTATGAAACTATGCCAAGTCCCTTTGGATAGATACAAAGTAAAATAACCCCACAAGGAACATACATTCCAGTTGAAGAGATGACATACAGCCATTAAAATTTGAACTGAGAATTAAATAAAAACATGATACATAGTTCAAGAGAGGTTACAAAAACTGTGAGGTATTCAAGGAATGGTAAAGATGACTAGGACTGAGTGCCAACAATAGCAAAAAAATCTCTTAGTTAAGTAGGTGAGGTGTTTTTTTTTTAATGGTTTTTAGTAGTCAATGGCATTTAGATCTTAAAGAAGAGGTAAGATTTGGAAGAGTTAAATGAAACAGAGCATATATTATCTTCTGGGAATAAATGCAGAGGATCCTAGGAAGCCTGGAGCTTGCAGATTGCAAAGATCAGAATTTTTACATGGAGCAACAAAATAGCAACCCAAATAATAGAACTTTGGAACAAGGCTGATACATTCAAGGCCAACAGAAGTCCCACTGTGAAAACTTAGGTACAAACTGGAGCAAAAATAAGGAACCTTATTAAATTTATATGGCCAGTGTATATATCTTTGACATTTTCATTCAGAGGCCTTATTTAACCTACAAACAGTGACCCTTTCCTGATTCAAAGTCACTAACTGCTGCCAAAGCAGGTAAAAGAAACTTGTGTAAATAATCTTTTTCTGGGGACTATACCAGATATTTTAGCAGGTAACTGTCAAAAAGCAGCCTCATAATTATTAAAGAGAACCAACTGAAGCTCAGGGTCTCCCAGATATGGTGCCAATTTCTCTGCTTTTCTACTACCATGCACTCCATAATCCCACTTCACAAAATGCTGGTAAAGTGATTACTGGGCAATCGTAGTTTGTCCTTTTTATCTCCATCCATGGATTCAACCAACTGCTATTCAAAAATTTGAAAAAAAATCTAGAAAGTTCCAAAAGCAAAATTAGATATTTCCATGCACCAGTAAATATTTACAAGCACTTACATTGTATTTACAACTATTTGCATAGCATTTATATTGTATTACGTATTATAAGTAATCAAGAGGTGATTTAAAGTAAATGGGAGGATGTGCATAGTTTATATGCAGATATTATGCCATTTTATATAAAGGATTTATGTACCTGCAGATTTTGGTATCTGAAGGGTTTTCTGGAACCGATCCGATACCCACGGACACTGAAAGAAAACTGCAAGCCTCTTTAAGTTTCTCTGGATAAGTCATGTTCATTATTAGACTGAATCTCAATTTTCTTTTACTCCATCTTTCTATTCTATCCATTCAGAAAAACTCAAACTTTTTATCACAATTACTACATTCACCTCATTACAAACCACTCCTTCAAAATCTGAAATTTCATTTATTTGGTTCAACAGTAATTTCTTACTATTCTCCTCAGTGCATATTTCTCAGCTCTAGGATCTATCAGCATCTCTGTAGCATTCAGCATTGCTGACATGCCCTCAGTTTGGAAAAACTCCTGTTTTTTTTATTTTCCATAGCAATAATGGTTTATGCTAATTCTCCTCATGCCTGTGTGATCCTTCACCTTTGCCTCCTTATGGCTTCTACTTTATGTCACCATCAGCATTTGGAACTGCTTCAAATTTTCTTCTTAAATTCTAACACACACATTCTCCCTGGTCAGTTTCCTCTAGCGAAATTATTTTAACTACACACGTGTGCTCATGACTCAAAACTTCATATATCCTATTACCTGCTGGACACTTTGACTTGAATGTTGTCACCTATGTCTGAAATTCAGTTCCCTGCCCTAAATCCTACTCTTAGGTTGTATTTCAGTTATAGAAACAGTATCCATCTGTTCACTGAAGTGAAAACTTGATAGACAAAGTTGACTCATCCATTTCTTCAGCCTCCAAATACTAAATCAAGTCTTATAGCTTGCTTCCAGACATTTCTCTAATCCATTCTGCCCAGCAGTGTGTTGTAAATGCTTAGCAACCAATTCTCTGGGAAAAACATGTAGAGCTTGATTTTTGGCATTTGACAATTATCTTTGGGTAGATAACATCCACCACAGCAGATTTCAAGCCATCAAAGTGATGTAACTGAACACATAGTTGGGAAGATATGCACACTCATTCAACTCTCATGAGCCAGCTGATATTTACACTACTGATTTTCTGCCTCATTGTCTACAACTGTTTATCCTTTATTCAAGTCCTAAATGATTACCTGATATGCTATTTTACTATGCTACTTTAACAGCATCCCAACAGGCATCCCTGCATCTGCTGTTGTCCCCTAATTCATCTTCTATCATGCTTTTGAAGAAATTTTTCTAACAAATATACTTGATCTTTCCACTTTCTTGTCTAAATCACATCAGTGGCTTTCCACTAACACACTCACATAGTCCAGAAAACAAGAAAGGAATATAAGGTATTTCATGGTTTGGTAGGTGTTGCCTCAGAAGCACAATCTTTACGACTACCTACATTACACTTTTGTGGTTCCCCATATACACTAAGCAGTTCCTTCCCTTTATGCAATCTGCCACTTCTGCTTGGAATGAGCTTCCCATTCTACTCAACTTCACACACTTGATATGCCTGACTACCTCTTATTTAAATGTTTAAGATATATTAAAATTCTTTTAATTCTAAGGAAGTCTCCAATGATGTTCTGCACACTCCCTCCCTGCCCTAGCCTCCCAGTAAGCTAACCTCCCCATTTTCATAACTATTTGCATTGTTTTATTATTACTTGGGCATGTTAAATAATTACCTAAATGTTTACCTTGCTGCACCATATACTGTGTTCTCTAAAACAAATAAACAAAAAGCTCTTGCTATATTCCTGCTTTTATGAACAAGGAAGAACAAAGTACCAATATAGTAGGAAACCAAGTAATGTTGAATGAATAATGTACTACTATTGAATGAAAAAAAATATTTAGCTTGTAGAGGAGGTGGTATCTTTGTATTTCCATAAAATTTTCCATATTTGGAAGAATTAAGCATCATCCAGATCTTCTAAATTTTATTATACATATCAGCATGGATTTAAAATCATGAGGCATGCCAATAGAAAAATATTCAAAAGAAAAAAAAAAACAGACAAAATAAACAGAATTTAGGAGTTAATAGAGATGTACTTAAAAATAGCTGTGCTTAATGTATTCAAGAAAATTGGCATTACAATGTAGAATGTTCATAGAGATTTAGAATATATAAAAATATCAAATAGAAATTATAGGTATGAACAACTCAATAAACAAATTTAGAGGTCAAAATGTAGGCTAAATAGCAGTTTGGGCACAGCAAAGGAAATATATAGTGAATTGTAAGTACATGCTTACATAGTATCCAGAATGAAGTACAGAGTCCAAAACAGATGGAAGAATAGAGAAAACTGTATATGGAAAATGTTGATAGAGTAAAGGATTTTAAATATATGTAATGGCTGTCCTAGAAAGAGACATGGAATGGATAAGATGCAACATTTGAAGATACATTGACAGAAGTTTTCAAAACATATGAAAAATTCCAAGCACAGTTTTAAAAATCCTTATGAATCTGAAGCAAAATAATTTCAATGAGAAGTACATCTAGACATTTTATAATCAAACTATTGAAAGCCAAAAACAAAGGGAAAACCTAAAAGCAGCCATACAAAAAAAAAAAAAAAAGACATTTTTTTTAAGATGATCAATAAGTGTGAATGCTGATCTTTCAATAGACTCTCTGGAGTCCAGAAGACAATATGGCATCTCAAATGCACTGAGAAAAAAATAAAGGCTAACCTCAAATTCTATAACAAAAATAAGTATCCTTTGAAAGTGAAGTGAGGGGACTTTCCTGTTGGTCCAGTGGGTAAGAATCTGCACTCTCAATGCAGGGGGTCCAGGTTCCATCCCTGGTCGGAGAACTAGATCCCGCATGCATGCCACAACTTAGAGTCTGCATGCCACAACTAAGAAGTCCACATGCTGCAACTAAAAGATCCCACTTTCCACAATGAAAATCCCTCATTCCGCAACTAAGACCTGGTGCAGTCAAAATAAATAAATAAATATTAAAAATTAAAAAGGAAGTGAAAGGGTAAACACTTATTCAAATTAAGAGAGAGACAGAGATTATTTTTCCCACCATGCATGCTCTTAGAGAAATATTAATAGGAGACCTTCGTGTAGGAAGGGAATATATCCAGAGAGAAACATAGAAATGCTAGAAAGAATAAAGAACCACAGAAATGATGAATAAGTCAGTAAATTTTAAATGAATATTCTGAGACTTAAAGTGATCAAAAAATTAAAATGTAAGAAAACACAATATTTAGGCTGGATCAAGTGGAGTTAAAAATTTCTAGACAGATTTTTCTGGGAAGTAATGAAAGCACTAATATATATTAGGATATATAAAGTGTAGAGGTATGTTTTCATTTCTAGTATAACCCCCACAAATTATTTTTACAATAAATAATCTTTACAAAATAAAAGGGAGAAATAGAATAATAAAATAAGTCTGAGCAGTCCAAAAATAGAAGAAAGGAAAGAAAGGGTACATAAAACAGGTAGGATAAACAGAAACAGAAAGTATTCTATAAAATATGAACTAAATTTTGTCAGTATTTGTATAAAATATATTTGAAATCTATATAAAAAAGGAAGATTGTTATGGAAGGTAAATAAAGCAATATCCTTCTTACAAGAAAAAAATATTTCAAATAAGTGCATAGAAGATTTCCAAGTAAAAATGTGGAAGGATACATTCTACAAACAGTCACCCTACTTCTCTTCCCCTCTTCACAAACACACAAAATCTGGTATGTCTATACAAATGTCAGACAAAATAAACTTTAAGGAAAAATTGGTTGAGCAATACGAGACATTTCATTATGATTAAAATAGAGTATTTAACGATGTCAAATCTGTATGCATTTAATAATATAATTTCAGAAATTAAAACAAACATTTACAATATTGAAAGATGAGAGAAACATATATATAACCATAGTAGGAACTTTAACATACTTCTCTCAATAACTGATAGAAAAAGCAAACAACAAATCATCAAGCATACAGAAGATCTGAGCAACAAATACAATAAAATTGATACAGTTGGGATCTATGGAACAGAACCTCCAATGTTAACAGTACATACATTCTTTTAAGTGTACATGAAACACTTACAGAAGCTGATCATCTGCTGTGCCACAGAGCAAGTCTAATCTTGTTTACAAATGGGAGATCTTGTATGAAATCCAACCTCTGTCAATAGTAACTGAGAAAAATCTATAAAGATTAACTATCCCTCTGCTGAAATCAAGGTATATATAGTCATGTTATAAAAGTAGTGTAGAAATGCCCTTCTAGGATATGACCATTGGATTCTAGAAAAATGCAGAAGAAAGGAAGGGAAATTTGTTTCAGTAACTGACAACAGGATGAGGTAGGAAATGGGAGCGATCTTTAAGTGTCTCAATTTCTATCAGGTCATATCTTGTCTCCTTTCATTCTGTCCTGTGACTTTAGCTTAATTAAAAGCCTCAGACCAAGATGTTCAGACTGGCAAAATGTTTAAAATCTCCTCAATGCATTGTTGTTGAGGAAGGAAATAGAGTTGAACATCAGCAATATTTCTGGTGTTTATATTATATTAGGGGAAAGGATATTTCTATGTATTAATTAAGGAAAGAAAAATTAAAAATTCCATTAAACTGTCTGGTCAGAAGATTTTTTTAAATAATTATATTTTAATTAATTGATTATTTTCTGTATTTTCTTTTTGGCTGTGTTGGATCTTAGTTGGGACATGCGGGATCTATCATTGCAGCACGTGGGCTATTGGTTGCGGTGCATGGGCTTCTCTCCAGTTGTGCTGTGTGGGTTTTCTCTCTCTTGTGGCTTGAGGGCTCCCCTGCATTGGAAGGCAGATTCTTTACCACTGGACCCCCAGGGAAGGCCCTGGTCAGAAGATCTTGATAAAGAGTTGAATCAATTATGAATACTCTGAGTATATTTTAATTAGGAGCTCTTATCATTTGAAGAAAATATTTCATTTATCAGTCAGTTATAGTCACAAGACATAATCTATATTCCTCAATATTAGAATCTTGTGAATAGGATAGAAGAGATAGATATGAAAACGTATAATCATTACCCAATATAAGTAAAGCCATAGAAACATTGTTTTTTATTATAATCACTGTCTTATTTTTCTCTCACTCTAATGTTTGCACCATATCTAGTATATGTAAGTTCTAAACAAATATTTATTAATTTATTGAACTGAACAGAATCCCATGAAAACAAAACAGTGAAGTATCTACACAGTGTGAAGAAACTGTTTAATTATTTGTCCTAGAGATTCTTCATCTATAAATATAGATTTATTATCAAATATTGGCATAGCACAGTGAAGTTTTTGGAAATACATGTGGTCACATTAACTGTCCATAATAGTGATTAGCTTTAAAAAGAGTTACAGTGTGTCTTGGAGAGTGTAAAGTCTGGGTATTAGAAAAGCAGACACAAACTTACACTATAACTCTAAGCATGCCTTTCTATTTTATACACCTTGATTCTTCCAACTATACAGTGAGGTCACTTGTTTTTGATGCCATTCAAAATCATTTTGAAAGTAAAAGGCAAGTAGATCAAGAAAACTCATAATTAGAAAATATACCTCTGTGTGTATTTATCATGTACTATGTATTCATAACAGAAATATAAATAGTTAATAACTTCTGAATTAAAATCATGGATTATAACCAAGACACACATGCATACCAAGTATACCATGCAATTATTTCGATATGCCAAAGTCAAAGTCAAACAAAGGAAATTGTTAGTCAGCTTTTTTTTTCCCCCACACTTAAGATATCCAGCATTAGCTTTTCTCTTACTGGGGATCAAAGTACCATAGTAGTAACACCATCTCTCACAGATTTTAAAGGATTTAATATGTATATTTCTGACTATAATGTACTTAAAATTTTTAAAGATTCCCGGGGCATAATAACTAAATGATCTCATTCTCTCACAAAGTAAGAGCAACCATAGAGATTTTTTTCATATTATTCTTGTCTATGAAGTTAATCCTCACTGAGCTCTCATAAAGACTTCTTTAAGCCTCTCAGGTGAGGGAGAAGCAGCCCTAATGAGCATGAATCAGTGGCATTTGATCCCCACCATAGTTAAATGCCAACACAGATATAATCTTTTCCTCTTCCACAGGCTTTTAACTCTGAGAATAAAGAACTCAAAATCTCCAATATCAGCAAGCCTTTAAACTAGTTCCTTCTTCTATCCAACAGCTTACCCTCCATTATTTTGCAAAAATAAAACAAGTGTTTTATGGGTTTCATTTGGACAGAATGTGAGAATTGTAGTAGAAAAGGGGCCCATATTCCTTCTATTAGAGTTCCTTGTTTCTTCCATTTGATCAGGGAAACTCCCTTCCAGAGCATATTGAGCCAAGTTGGCAAATAGAAAGAAATGAGTTTATACCATGTGTCAGTGAAGTTACCACATAAGTGTAGATTTATATAAGAAATATTTTAGATGAATTAAGTGTTCCTTTGGGAAATATCTGGTAAAGACACAGCACAGATAAAGCAAATAGAAACAACGACCATAAATTAAGTACATTCTCATTACATCTTCACACCTCCTGACTGCAAACAATAACCTCTCCCCTAATAAATACACAGTCTCAGAAAAAAAGATTAGTGTACCCACAGGGCAAAGCAAACAGATACATCTTGTGATATGTTCGAACAATCGTAAAGCTGTACCTCTGGCAGATGATGGGTACAAGTGAATTAGAGAGGTCTAGGTGAATTATAGAGGTGGGAATCTTTCATCAGGGAGGCCCAGCTGTCTGCCTCAAGGTGCTTGACCCTGGCAACAGACATCAGGAGCAGCCATGGAAATGACGGCTATTGCTAAGGGAAAAAAGGAGATAAGTGAGATTCTCATAATTGGGCCTAGGGATGGTAGAGAAGTATATTCTGTATTAATCTCCAAAATTTACAAGCAGCTCATGCAGCTCAATATCAAAAAAAAACAAACAACCCAATCGAAAAATGGGCAGAAGACCTAAATAGAAATTTCTCCAAAGAAGACATACAGATTGCCAACAAACACATGAAAGGATGTTCAACATCACTAATCATTAGAGAAATGGAAATCAAAACTACAATGAGGTATCACCTCACACCAGTCAGAATGGCCATCATCAAAAAATCTACAAACAATAAATGCTGGAGAGGGTATGGAGAAAAGAGAACCCACTTGCACTATTGGTGGGAATGTGAACTGATACAGCCACTATGGAGAACAGTTTGGAGGTTCCTTAAAAAACTAAAATAGAACTACCATACGACCCAGCAATCCCACTACTAGGCATACACCCTGAGAAAACCATAATTCAAAAAGAGTTATGTACCACAATGTTCACTGCAGCATTATTTAAAATAGCCAGGACATGGAAGCAACCTAACTGTCCATTGACAGATGAATGAATAAAGAAGATGTGGCACATATATACAGTAGAATATTACTCATCCATAAAAAGAGATGAAACTGAGTTATTTGTAGTGAGGTGGATGGACCTAGAGTCTGTCATACAGAGTAAGTCAGAGAGAGAAAAACAAATACCGTATGCTAACACATATACGGAATCTAAAAAAAAAAAAAAAAAAAAAAAAAAAGTGGTTCTGAAGAACCTAAGGAAAGGACAGGAATAAAGACACAGATGTAGAGAACGAACTTGAGGACATGGAGGGGGAAGGGTAAGATGGGATGAAGTAAGAGAGTGGCATGGACATATATACACTACCAAATGTAAAACAGATAGCTAGTGGGAAGGAGGCACATAGCACAGGGAGATCAGCTCAGTGCTTTGTGACCATCTAGAGGGGTGGGATTGGGAGGGTGGGAGGGAGAAGCAAGATGGAGGAGATATGGGGATATATGTATATGTATAGCTGATTCACTTTGTTATAAAGCATAAACTAACACACCATTGTAAAGCAATTATACTCCAATAAAGATGTTAAAAAATAAAATAAAAAATATATAGTTCTCTATCACACACACACAAAAATCATAGTATTATTAAACTGAGTCTGGAATTGCATTTATACTGTATTACACACACATACACCCATATATACACACATATACTCACATACATACTAAATGGTAATTAGTATTGATACTGGATCTTTAACTGTTGTTTCCCATCTTAAAAAAGAAAAAAAAAACTAATAGCCAAAAGAAAGCACAAGTAATTATATACGAGTATCTCAACAAAGCTGAAGATTTCTCTCTGACACACTTGGTTCTTGATGTTTTCTGTGGCTGCTCTCATTAAATTTTATACTACGGGCTTCCCTGGTGGCGCAGTGGTTGAGAATCCGCCTGCCAATGCAGGGGACACGGGTTCGTGCCCCGGTCCGGGAAGATCCCACATGCCGCAGAGCGGCAGGGCCCGTGAGCCATGGCCGCTGAGCCTGTGCGTCCGGAGCCTGTGCTCCGCAATGGGAGAGGCCACAACAGTGAGAGGCCCGCGTACCACAAAAGAAAATAAATAAATAAATAAATAAATAAATTTTATACTACACAAAACATGAACAAAAGTCTATGCAATGTAAAGGAACAATAATTTGCTTTTGCAAGGAAAAGATTTATAGAGAAAATTACTTGTATCTGACAGTCATTGACATCAGTCCTCAGTTTATGAAAAGTGACAAGAGCCTGACAGACCCTTCTCCAGGTCATCATAAAGCAACTGTTTTTCTTGTCTCAGCAACGAACGGCAAATTAATCATGATCCCATTGATGTGTGGGAAAGAGTCTCATTTTGTAACTAGAGAAAACTTTTTACAAATTCAACATTGAATTATTAAAAAATGCAGATTAGACACCTGAAAGTATTTCACAGAATAACACCCTTCCTTTTTCTTTTTTTTAAAGAAAATGTGTATTTAAAAACAGATTTTAAGTACATACATTTAAAAATAAAATTAGCTACTAAAGTATTCCAGAAAAACTATTAGGAAAAAAATTTTACTTCTCATGAAAATAGGTCAGTGATATTTGATTTTACTATGTAAAACAAATGTGCAATACTTAATAGTTCACTTAATTTCTCATCACTAATAGTTTGTCTCTTTAAGTAGAAGCAGAAACTATCCCTTTGACTGAACTACTTGATTAGTAACAAACTTTGTTGGTCAGTGAATTACACCTCTAGTATGAACTTGTCTCTTGACTAGATTAGTGAAAGCTCTAAATAGTCTCAATGATTTAATATGTTGCTTAAATTCAAATTATTTTCCCATTGGCCTCTATTATTGCCCAGAATTATATCAGACATAGTTTTACACTGTCTCTATTGGTGACAAAAAACTACTCTGTTCCTATTTGTGTAGTAAAGGGATTTTATAGTAAAGAATTATGTTTTGTGATAAGAAAATTGTGTTCAATTCAAAGAACAGGGGCTATAGCCTTGGTAATGTTCTTAGAATCCAGATTCTCTGGAGATAGAGTTCATGATTTAAGATGATGTAAGGACTTAGCAGCAGCATTTGGCTAGAAGAACTGCTTCATTGAGTAACTATAAATGGGAATCATCAATATGGCTCCATCGCTGTCAAAACTGGGACTTCTTCCAAGAACTGATACATAATGGAGCCTGGCCTTGACTATTACTTAAGACACATTTCCAGTGAGAGAAGCTGAACAACTAAGGGAAACATGTAAAGAGTACAACTCAAAAGAAAATAGCAAGCTATGTTATCAATACAATCTGCAGCAGAAGCATTATAGCAGAAAAATAAAAATATAAAACAAATTATAAATACTTTTAGAGACATAAAGAATATAAATCATTTGAAAGTAGAATAAGATAATAGCATTTGGATATATTAAGTATGAAAATGATAGTTGAAAAAAAAAACCCAATAAGTAAAGATAAATCATAGAATGAATAAATAAAGACAATTAATAAAAGATCAGAGTGAGCATCTCCTACAGGAGACAACAGGAAAGAAATGACATAAAATACTTTAAAAAAAAAAACAGAAATCTTACCTAAAAGTTGAAGTTCAAAATTCTAGATAATAGGAATCTCAGAAGAAGAAAATGCCAATAAAAATGGAGAAATACTTGAAGAAAAATTGATATAAATTTCCAGGAGTATAGACAGAAAAACATGTATAGACAGTCAAATATTATGAATTACAAAATATTTAAACACATTATAGTAAAATTTGAGGAACAACTGGACATGAGTTTTATCAACATAAACACTGGAAGCAGGAAGACAATTGAATAACAATTTTAATGTTTTGATTTGAAAGGATGTTGAACTTACAACTTATATCCAGCAAATTATTTAATTTAATGTAATATTACAATAAAACATTATCAAAATGCAATTATCAGAGATTTGCCACCAAGATACATAATTAAAATACTTTTAGAAGAGGTACTCAGATGACTAGAGAGATAAATCCAGACGATAGCACAAACAGACATGTAAGGGTAAGAATTGTGAAATAGCTTGTTAGAGTCTAGGATGAGGAAAATGAAAAGAAAGTATTTCAACTCCAAACTTGGACTAAAATTGTGGACAATATTAACATAATGCAGTGAGGACAGAACTTATATTCATGGGAGGGCTTATGTAGAGGTAGCATTTTGTGTAAATATGTATTAGGATGGATCTTAAGCTAAAAATCTAAGATAAAAAAAGAAAAAGAACTTTTAAATAAGCAGAAGAAATCTTATTCAATTTAAATCAATAAAAGAGAAGAAAATAAAAAGAGACAACAGTAAATGAAAATAATATACTAGAAGAATCAAATCTTAACATATTGAATGCAAAAATACATGAACTAAAAGCACTGAGTTGTCGGTAAACATTTGTAGCCAGAGTAATTCACATTGAAACAAGGACATTTCACTTTAGATTTATTATATTAAAATTATAAAGTGAGATAATGTCAAGCACCAGCAGGAAGGTGGGGATATAAAATCTCTCATCCTCTCTAAGAGGGATAGTAGATTAGGGCATCCATCAAGAAGTCATTCTGGCACAATTTATTCAAATTAAATAAAACATACCCTATGAACCAACAATTACAGTCCTGGGCATTTACCCCAGGGAAATCTTATAGGTTTATTAGGAGTCATGTTCCAGAATGTTTGTTGCCACATTAACCGAGGTCAAAAGTTGGAGATAATATCTGTAACTATAAAATACCAAATAAATATACAAAATGTGGTATGTATACCACATGTTCTTATGCAACAACAACAAAAGTACAAATAAAAAATAAATTGTAAATTTACTAATATGAATGGATTTTGAAAACAATGCTTACTTTTAAAAAATGAGACACTTTAATACAGAACATAATGTTGTTTATGTAAATAAAAGACACAAAACACTGACATATATTTTTCAAAAACATTTAAACATAAAAAATATAAGAAACATATTAGAAATATTATTGGAGAGGCAGACTTGTAGTAGGTTGGAGAAATGGATCTCTAAATGAACAAACCAAGATGAGTAGATAGGTCAATATTGAAGAAGGGCTTTGAAATTCAGGAATATAATTAAATCAATTTTGCTCCTAAGCTAAAGATAGTAATAAATATGAGAAACAGAGGAATTAGGCATATGGAGATCCAAGTTACCTTTATAACAGTTAAAGATGATTTTGGAAAATATGACTTTAAGATAGTAAAGTGGGATTCCTAATACTTCACAATCAAATTCAATTCACAGTCATTGAGAGTGCTGAGCATATATGGGTTGACACTGTGGGGGTCTGAATTTATATGTAATGCAGGTGTAGTGTAGATGTGTGTTTCCTGTAGTTAAGTTATAGCAAAAGGAAGAAAAAAGAGTAGCTGATCCGAGCATGCTATGTTCCTTTTCTCCAGCTAAGTTCTTAGAAAGATGGCAAGTGTGAGTTGCCTTATCGATGATCCTCCATAAAGAGTGGAGAACATGCCCCTCTCAAACAACTATAAATATCAACCTGTCCTTCAGATCTGTCCTCTGAGAAGTGAAGCAGCCACCACCCAAATAGCTACTGATAGCGACAATTTGAATTCTGCCACCCTATGTTATTAAATGCTACATCAGAATAGACCATCCAAATATGTGCCAAAAAGGAAAACAAAGTTATGAAAAATTGGGTCAGTAAAAATTCTGCAAACTAAAGGAAAGAGAACTTTGTCTTGAAGACATAAATGTAGACCATAAATTTGAAAATAATTTACATAACAAACAACAATTTAGAGGAGAATCAGTTGGAGTCATTAAAATAGATTCTATTGTGAGGAATAGATATGAATGGACTGAGATTAAAGCAGAGATGAAAATAGACTGGTTAAAATAAATAAAAACAATGACAACACAAATTCTTCACTGAAGACAGCTAACCACAAAAGATAATAATACAGAATATCAAGTGAATGGTGATGAAAAATACTACCCGAATGTAGAAGAGGTTAAAAGTAAGAGGAGGCTTATGAATTTGAAAAAAAAAATGTTACACAATGACAAAACATTGCTATCTTTAAACAGGTAAAGAGTGCCAATAAAGCATTAAAAATATTAGCTGAAACATTGAAAAGAAAATTACAGACCAGTCTCAAAATTAGAAAAGTAGTATATTACAATAATAAAAATATTACAATAATTACACAAAATTTAACTTTATATATAAACAAAGTAATATGAAGTACAAAATTTACCCATAAAATAAAGAAGGCTTTTAAAATAATAATCAAGTAGAGTAAGAGTTTGCTTCATTTGTAAATATCAGTTTATATTAATACACATTTTCTGAATTGCAATTTGATTCTATTTTTTAAAAACTACTAAGATTTGTGTTCTTTGATCATTTATGTGTAGGGAGCCTATGATAAAGTTACAACTGGTGAAAAACTATACATGTATAAAGATGCTTACTGCAGCATAATGTATAAAGTAAGGAAAAGTAACACCAATATATTCAGAAATAGGTTATTGATGTGATAAATTATTATGCACTTATTTCAAAAATATATTCAAAAACTATTAAATGGTATAAAATTTTTTCACAATGAAAAAATATAATGAAAATAAAGTATAATGTATGTTTTTAATCTCAATCTCCTATAGTAATTTTGTAAGATATTGTAACATATGTGATATTAATCGATAAATGAGCTTAAAAATATGTGTAAAAAAGTGATTCCTGCTAAGTGATGAAATCAATGGTTATTTATATTTCATCTTTATGGTTTTGTTATTCTCATATCATCTTCCTTGACCTTATATTATTTTTATTAATGAGAAAAAGTCCATTGAATGTAAAAGTAAAGAATATAGAATACAAGTTAGAAAAGATAATTTCCTTGAATGTGTTGATTTTGAGTTGCATAAACAATTCCAGAAAATATATTTACTTGTAATTTAGAAATGTTAGTTTGAGTTATAGATGTCTAGAAGGATTCCTTTATTAGTAATCCACATCAAGGGTAGCTGAAACACTTAGAGTGAGCGTGATAATATTAAGGGAGTTTATAGACAATGACAGAAGTTGAATATGTATGCACGCTGGGGAATCCCAACTTATAATGAAAAGTAAATTAGCAAATATCATTAGATTTCACTGTTAGGACTTGTCTCCTTTTGTTTTTCTCATCATTATACTTTTTATACAAATAAAGCAAAAACTGTTAAATCTAAATGGTTAAAATAGGAAGTAAAAAAGGAGGCCAATTCTCTGGACAAGAAATGGAAATACACTGAGAAACTGTAAAGGTTTTTGCAAATATGCACAGGTTTTCAGCAGCATGTAAAACTTCTCATGCTCAAAGTTGCAGATTGCATCCATTGTTTCCATTCAGGTCATTAACTAGGAGCATTCAAATACAATTTTTTAATATGGCCTTGTAGAATGCTCTCAAGTAGCATTTTATAAATGTACAGTAGTGAGAGAAGAACTTATCAACAAATATTTAGCTCTATTAAAGGATATGAAGACCAATAATAATGTCTTTGATTCCATTCCACTCAATAATAATTGCACTGGTTACAAAAACCATCCATCCATATGGCACTTATATTTGTATCAGCTGATTATGGAGTCTCAAGACTTCTATCTTTACTACAGACATGTGTTAACAAGTTGCTAATAAAACTAACTCAGGTAAATTCAGAGACTTAGGTTTGCTCCTACATTTATCTTTATATCACTTCCAAACAGTTAAAATCCAGTAATTGTCAATGCCCAGGAAGCTAAGCTATTTATGTTTTGGGGAAAGGAAAGTCATAGTGAAGGAAAATGACATTTATAGCATGTCTCATATGTTACAGACAAACCAAGAAGTAATTTATCATCATTATCTCATTAATCCAGAAAAGTCCTTTGTGAACTTGATAATATTATTTCTCTTTTATAAATGTAGAAAATGGATAGATTTGATAGATTCCCTGACAACCAGCACAACAGAGCTAATAAGTGCTGGAGCTTACTTAAGGATTTGACAATTTCCTAGAGATTAAAATTTTTGTAAAAACTGAGATACTAATTCTAAAATTTAATTAGAAATGTGAATAGAATAGTCAAAACAACTTTGAAAAAGTAAATTTAGAAATTTTAAAGTACCTAATTTCATGAGTTAATCTATAACAATCAAGAGAATGTGGTGTTGGCCTAGGGACAGACATATAGATCAATGGAACAGAATGTAAAGTTCAGAAACAGACCCACAGACAATGATTTTCAACAAAGAGCAAAATAGTTTAATAATAATCAGGGTAATCTTTAAAATGGTTTTTGCTAAAATCATTAGATTGCTGATACATAGATAAAAATTGAAAGTCATCAAAATTAAAAAAAAAATGCTCATCAGATGACATGTTAAGAAAATGAAAAGGCAAGGTACAGACTGGGAGAAAATATTTGCAAAACATATTTCATAAAGGACTTATCTAGAATGTTAAAAATGAATGAACATAGACGTAAAGGAACACTTAATGTTTCTGTTTAAAATGTTTCTATAACATTTAAAAAAGGCAGCACAATTAGGACAGGAATCAGATCTGTGGTTTCAAGGGACCAGGATTAGAGGAAGAGATTAATTGCACAGTGGCATGAGGAAACAAATGTTCTATATGTCAATGGTTAAGGTAGTTACATAAATAAACACAATTGTCAAAACTCATTGACTTGAGAACTTAAGATCAATGGATTATATTGCATGTCAATTATACCACAGCAAAGTTGATTTTACAAGAATTGGATTTGGCTAGTTCTGGAATCCATACTCTATGTATGCTAATAATCCTAATATAGTCATATCATTAGTCATGTCCTAAAATGTGTGAAAAATATTTTGTGTTTAATTTTACTAACTGGGGTTTGTCTATTGACACAGTACCTATAGATTTAATTAGAATATGAATGGCTTTATGTATATTTTGCAAGCAGAGATATCTCCTGATTCTGATCTACCTGGCATATCTTAAATTAACAAATGTGGTGGTTTAAAACTGTTTCTTTGTTTGTTTGTTTGTTTGTTTTTTGTTGTTTCAGCCACAGATAATCTTTGTAGTTAAATGAGTCTTGGGATATAATGGTGACAATCGTTCCAAGCTTGATTTTGTCTACATCACACATCTGTCTAACTATGAATTAAACTTTATGGAAAACTTTAAAATTACTGGACTGCAGTTTATTGCTTTGACTGATAGTTGGCATTGCTTTTGGCTACTTGACTTGAAATCTGAATCTATTGTGATTGATGAGTAATGCCTGGATAAACATCAAATAATGTATTAGTTTATAATTTTTATTTTTATGAATTCATATAAGGATATCAGAGAAGAAAATATTGAAAATAATGAATTTTAAAGAATATTTACAATTTAAGACTCAGTTAACAAAACATCTAAACTTAATTAAATGGAATTCACATTTTAATAAATACATGTATAATTTAGTACCTGTGGTATTCAGAAAAAAAAGATGGCTATGCCCTGTTTTAAATGTATGTATGACCTAGCAATCCCACTACTGGACATATACCCTGAGAAAGCCATAATTCAAAAAGAGTCATGTACCAAAATGTTCATTGCAAGTCTATTTACAATAGCCAGGACATGGTAGCAACATCAACAGATGAATGAATAAAGAAGATGTGGCACATATATACAATGAAATATTACTCAGCCATAAAAAGAAACAAAACAGAGTTATTTGTAGTGAGGTGGATAGACCTAGAGTCTGTCATACAGAGTGAAATAAGTCAGGAAGAGAAAAACAAATACCATATGCTAACACATATATATGGAATCTAAGAAAAAAAAAAATTCATGAAGAACCTAGGGGCAAGATGGGAATAAAGACACAGACCTACTAGGGAATGGACTTGAGGATATGGGGAGGGGGAAGGGTAAGCTGTGACAAAGTGAGAGAGTGGCATGGACATATATACACTACCAAACATAAAATAGATAGCTAGTGGGAAGCAGCCGCATAGCACAGGGAGATCAGCTCGGTGGTTTGTGACCACCTAGAGGGGTGGGATAGAGAGGGTGGGAGGGAGGGAGACACAAGAGGGAAGAGATATGGGAACATATGTATATGTATAACTGATTCACTGTGTTGTAAAGGAGAAGCTAACACACCATTGTAAAGCAATTATACTCCAATAAAGATGTTAAAAATAAATAAATAAATGTATATAGAAATTGCTATCTGACTTTGCTAAAAGGTGAAGTACAAAAAGGAACTAATACTTACTTAATGCCTTTTATGTGCCAGTTGTTTTCAGTTCTAGTCATTCATTTATTCATTCAGCAAGCCCTCACTAATTATAAGAGATTATGATGGATGCTGTGCCTTCAGTGATCTCCAAGATTGACATTACATTTTCTGGTCCAAGATAGTAGACTGAGCATATGCTTAACTGTTTATGGAAGGACTGCAATAGACAAAAATATTTGACCTAAAAACCCTGTAAATAAGAAGGTACAAGTAAGAGTATTTACCAGAGACTGCTAGATCTCACCTAATGTCCCATAATTATTTTCTAATTTTCAGTAGGTCCATTGTTGCACAGAATCAGGGCTACATTTATCAGTTCTTGTAGTCAGTTATAACTATTTGGCAAAATTTTGCTTATGGGCCTGTAAGCCAGATTTGTGGAAATGTCTTCATAGTGTCCTCTTTTTTGATGACTAGAACAATAGAATTAGCCCAATGCCACCCCTTTTATGTAGCACAATGTGAGAGTATTTTAGAAGTTCAACCTCAATACTGAACTGATTTCCCATCTGTGAGTGACTTTCTCCATAGTTCCCTCAGCCCCTACTCCTGTTTGTATACTCAATATACTATCCTATTCTTGCTGAGGTTCCCTAAGCCTAGTAGGCAACTAATGGTGTTTAGCACATGCTACCTCCAAATATTTCACCTTAAGAAGTTCTCTCCCTGACCTTCCCCTGTCCTTCTCCCTTGAAGCATGTCATGAAACCTTCATGCAAGAGTTGCCCTCTCTGTACCCAAAGAAAAGGTACATCCTTGTTTCCAAGACAGCTGGACATTGAGAAGCATCCAAATGAACAGGGCTTGCTAAGTTTCCCCAGTTTACGAGACTTAACTCATACTCTTTGTCCTATCATATCTTTCTGTGGCTTTTCACTCTTCATCAAACCTAGCATAAAACACACAGGATTAACCTTTTTTTCTCTTTATATTCATTTCCTTAGAAAAGCTTTCATGTCATGTAAAATTTCTATTAAATGTGTATTCCTTCTTCCTGTTCATCTGTCTTTAATCTTCAGAACTGCCAACAACCATAGAGGGTAGGGGAAAACTTTATTTTTCCTTACAGTTTCCCCTTATGCCACCCTATTGGTTAGGTTCTATCAAGGCCAATAGAAACTTCTCTTGACTCCACCTGGAAGTGAGGAAACATAATATAATCAATACAGATATTAGGACTCCAGGCTGTGTCATTACTGTTCACTCTCCTTCCCTGAATTTATGGCCAGAATGATTCAAGCAGACAGCAATGTCTATGTTCATGTGTACTTCTGATTAAAAAGGACAAGTCAGATTTTTTAGGAATACTTTCACACACTTTATTTCTCTTCTAATGATACATTAAATATCCAGCTGGAAAGCAAGAGACCAACATCCCTTCTTTGCAGGCTCCTCAAATATCTATGGTTTGTTTTGTTTTAATCTACTCAGTGGTATCCTGGAGGCAGCTTGTATTGATTACAAGGAGCAGATTCACTGTATCTCTTCCCAACAACACATTCTGTAATGTTAAATTGTTAGCTTGAAAAACCTGCCACAGTGTAAGTATTTATACCAAAGATATTTGCAAATACTCAAAAAGGTATTTTTTTGAGAGACAGTTTACTAACACAATACTCAGTCTACACATTCAGTTTGTGGTGGAGAGGCCCTAGGTCTTCAAAATAAGTTGAGAAAACACTTATACATTTCTTTATTTCTGTAAACTCTGGTATTCTGATCATACAGACTGGTTGGTAAAAGTGATGGGGTAAGAGTCAGAAGGCAAACATGGCCATCTTTTAGACGGCTCTGTACTTGATATCTGTTAACTCTTCTAGCATAAAAGGAAAATACCCAGTTTATGTATTGCTACAATTATAGCAATTATTATGGCTATGAAAGAGAGTGTATGCATTACTAATTTTTAAATTACAGAAAACTTATCAAAATGTTGGAGGTTTATGGAGGAGAATAAGAGAAATATATGTTTAGGTTCTTGATTTTCCTGAGGAATCAAAAGATTGGTCTACAGATTCTGGACCACAAAAAACAATGACAAAAAAGCTAACAAAATAAAAATCTGAGTATATTATTGAAAGTTACAAAGATATTATAAATATAATTTTAAGTATAAATGTAAATTAAGACACAGGAGGAGTTATGCCAAGTTAAATTTTGATCTATTATTGTGAGAAGACAATTGCTAATGTCTTTTAAACAGCTCAAGAAACAATGACGTAAGCTCATTATATACAGTTATGAGGTTATGAGGTTTTCTCCTAGAAGATATAAACAGTCTAAATAGTTCAATGTAATTTCCTTTGAGAGGTAAGATTGGATGTTGGGAATTTGGGAACAGGTTATATTATGAGCACATTTGTATTATTAGATATTTTAAATAATTCATGTATTACTTTGGAAAAACTTTTTTTTTTTTTTTTTTTGCGGTACGCGGGCCTCTCACTGTTGTGGCCTCTCCCATTGCGGAGCACAAGCTGCGGACGCACAGGCTCAATGGCCATGGCTCATGGGCCCAGATGCTCCACGGCATGTGGGATCTTCCCGGACCGGGGCACGAACCTGTATCCCTTGCATCGGCAGGCGGACTGTCAACCACTCCGCCACCAGGGAAGCCCGGAAAAACGATTTTTAAAAGAGAGATTTATTCCTCCTATGTTGTTAGCAGTATATTGAGAAAGATATGCAATTAAATCAGAAATTTAAATATTACCAAAAATAGAGCTACATGAGTGAAGAACAACATGGATGGAAGACTAACCTGAGTTAAAGGGTCAGGAATGGCTGCATAAAGGAAGTGATGTTTAAGCTCAAACTTCAACACTATATAAAACTTAAGTAAAATAGAGAAATATTTCATTTTTAATGGCTGAGTAGTATTCCATTATATATATACACCACATCTTCTTCATCCACTCATTTGTTGATGAACACTTAGGTTGCTTCCATGTCTTGGTAATTGTAAATAATGCTACTATGAACGTTGGGGTGCATGTATCTTTTAGAATTAGTGTTTTTGTTTGTTTTGTTTCTGATATACACCCAGGAGTGAAATTGCTGGGTCATATGGTAGTTCTATTTTTAGTTTTTTGAGAAACCTCCATACTCTTTTCCACAGTGGCTGCACCAATTTACATTCCTGCCAACAGTGAAGGAGGGTTCCCTTTTTTATCCATCCTCACCAGCATTTGTTATTTGTGTTCTTTTGTGTGTGTGTGTGTGTTCTTTTTGATGATAGCCATTCTGACTGGTGTGAGGTGATATCTCATTGTGATTTTGATTTGCTTCTCCCTGATTATTAGTGATGTTGAATATCTTTTCATGTGCTTGTTGGCCATCTAAATTTCCTCTTTGGAAAAATGTCTATTCAGTTCTTCAGCCCATTTTTTAATGGGGTTGTTAGATCTTTTTGATGTTGAGTTGTATGATCTTTTTACATATATTAGATATTAACCCCTTTTTGGTCATATAATTTGCAAATATTTTCTCTCATTCAGTAGGTTGTCTTTTCATTTTGTTGATGGTTTCCTTTGATTTCAAAAGCTTTTAAGTTTAATTAGGTCCCATTTGTTTATTTTTGATTTTATTTCCTTTACTTTAGAAGAGAAATCTAAACAAATATTGCTGTGAGAATGTTCTGCCTATGTTTTCCTCTAGTAGTTTTATAGTATCTGGTCTTACATTTAGGTCTTTAATCTATCTTATAAACTATTGGGTATAAGAAAGTCTCAAGGATGAACTGTACAACACAACTGGGAATATAGCCAGTACTTTTTAATAACTGTAAATGGAAGCTAACCTTTAAAAACTGTATAAAAATTAAAAGATAAATTTAAAATGTCGAAAAACAAAACAGAGCATAGAGAAGAAAAATATTCAAGAAGTCGTTTTGAAGACAGTCAAAAGCATTTATGATTTGATTGGAATAGACAAGTTATGGGTTGAAAGAGTCAAAGTTTTGTCACTCTGGAGTGTAGGATATGGAGAACTTGGGAAGAGCACAATGACTGGGAGACTTGAGATGAAAAAAATTACTTTATAGTTGTATAAATCTGAGAAATTCTGAGATTATTTTCTGTGGTACTAAACTGGCATAACACTATAACAAGAGTCCTGAGAATGTTCTTAATGAAGAATTGGCCACAATGAGCCATGGTGAACTAGAGAGAGAAGGGAGTAAATGTTTGTAGAAAGAAGTGAAAAAGTAGAGAGGAGAAGGGCCTGGAAATCTCTGTATAATCAAAGCAACACATTGGTGAAAAAAAGGTGAAATTTAAAAATCGGAGTTTCAAGTTATTATGTTAAAGGAAAAACAATTTCAGATAACTATAAGAAACAAGAAGTGGATTAATTTACAGAAAAATGACAATCTCAGAAAATGAAGAGGTCAAGCAATTGATCCCAAGAAATTGAATGGATACTGAAGATACCTAGAAATGGTGAGAATTAAGGGTGAAGAAGTAAGAAAAAAAATTGAGAGAAAGGAATCAAAAGTGGACCGAGGGGACAATAGATATTAGCAATGCCAAGAGTTGGAGAATGATAGAGGCAGATGACAGAAATACAGATTTTACAGAGAGGTGTCAGCTGAATGAAAGCATTAGTGGAAGCAAAAAGGATAATTAGCCTGCCCACTAATACTTTTTAGTTCATTAATCCATTCATTTTGGGCTTCCCTGGTGGCTCAGTGGTTGGGAGTCCACCTGCCGATGCAGGGGACACGGGTTCGTGCCCCGGTCCGGGAAGATCCCACATGCCGCAGAGCGGCTGGGCCCGTGAGCCATGGCCGCTGAGCCTGTGCGTCCGGAGCCTGCGCTCCGTCCGCAATGGGAGAGGCCACAACAGTGAGAGGCCCGCGTACCACAAAAAAAAAAAAAAAAAAAAAAAAAAAAAAAAATCCATTCATTTATCATTTCATTATCCTTTCATTCATTTTTTACATTTATTTGTTCATTAAGAAACTTTCATTCATCACTTACTAGGCACCAAGTTCTGAGAAAATTCTTAAAGTTAAATACATACTCTCTGCTCTTGTTTTCCTAATCTAGTTGAGCAGAAAGATGTGTAGAAAGAGAATGGCACATCAGCATAAGTGCTATAACAAAGATTTTTGCCAAATGCTCTAGGGAAACGAGAAGGTATTATATGGGTATCAAAAGGACCCAGTCAGTCTTAAGAACTCCATGGAGGATATGGAGAAGTTGTATTTTAATTGAATATTACTTCTGAGTAGGATTTTACCATGTGAAGTAGAGAAAGTTGATAAGGACATAAGAAGGATATATGAAGAATTCATTTAGAAAAGGCTTTCAGTAAATTTAGGAAATAGCAATGGCCATGAGGTAGCTTCCACAGCATAAAAACCCATATTATTGTCTTGAAAAAGTAGACCTTGATTTCAGTAGAATAACATTACTAGCAATTACTGAAGTATAATGAAGTAGTACTTCTTGCCAGGTGCACTGAATTTAACCTCTTTATCCATGACCAAGTGGAGTCCAGTGATCTGCAGGTTACTTACCTGCAGATTTTTAATTTAACTTTCATTGTATTCAAATGTCTAATTTATGTTTGAACCAGGATATTAACACATTCTGATCTAATCATCCTTGTGCTTAAAGATTTTTTTTCCTTAAGTTCTAATTAAATCCATTCCTCTTCTTCCATTGTTAAAATTCCCAAAGAACGTTGCTTAACAAGATATTTGTATACTGATGTTGTGTTGAATCTTGTCTTTTATGCATATGGGAAGATTTTAAACATTCTCTGAAACTTTTTCATTCATCCACAAGGAAAAATGTACTGGGCACTTTGTTACTTGACAGAATTAGTTGTTCTAAGTCTAATGTGCCAGTTAAAATAAGAATGCATATTTCCCACTTTTTTTTTCAAGTCTAGGATTAGCAATTTTAATTTTAACTGTTACATTCATAGGCCTTCAACTGGCAGAAGACAAGCTGCAGAATAGATGGCAGAAGTTAGTACATCTTTGAAGATATAGCTTAAAGACGTTTAACAACTGAATAAAATATTGTTATGAATAAGGAAACCATATTTCTTGTAGTTATTTTTTCTGAATTAAAGATCAGTTTTTCTCTTCATAAAATTTTAAATAAAGTAATAGTAAAAGTAAATAAATTTTCTATTGTCCTCACACTTTCAGTTGTTAGACCTATGATATAACCTAGAAAAAACCATTGTCCTTTCAATGCATACATTAACATCACTCACTCAATTATGTATTTAACAAATATTTCTAGGTTCAGAAGCTACTGTGGTCATAGTTATTCAAAACCGACTGGATAAGAAATCTTTATTACATATCTCTTTTTTTTTCTGGTTAATATGGAGAACTTTCTCTATCGAAGTCTTAATGTGTGAGAAAAACACATCTGTTCATTTTTAATCCTAGGGATTCATTATAATCTAAAACTGTTAATAAAATACAATTCTGAACTAGAAAGTCCAGTTTTTGGAAATGAAACCACAGTAACTATTCTCTATTTAATCATTTTATCAAAGCCACAATTTCAAGACTCCCTTTGAGCCACATACAACCATAGACTAGATGCTCCATTGTTGTCATGCTTCTCAAGTTTTACATGAAATATGTTTCTACCCCAATGCCTTGGCTTAAGTTTTCCTTTCTTCCTACAGTATACAATACTCTCTTCCTTTCTTCTCATCATATACCCTTCTCCATCTGGAATATACAAAATTATTCTTCCTATAAAGTCACCTCCTTTGTGAAACTTTTCTTGATCCATACACACTACCCTTACTATTAGGCAATGTTTCTTTAGCCATCATTCATATTTCACATATCTAATCTCTATTAACAGACATACCACGTTTAATTTTACTGTATTCATGATGCCTTGATAGATTATTAACTGGGAGAACTTGAAAGGTTCAGTTAACCTTTCTGAGCTTTAATACCTTCTTCTGTTATAGAGGATACATAAGATTATTAGTAATTCCTAACTTGACAACTTGCTATACTCATAAAAATACCCACAGTAATGTTCTTATAATAAATATTTTGTAAATGTGTCCATAAATGTTTTTGTTATTGTGGTTGTGGTAGTGTTGTTCTTGTTGTCCTTACCACTAGTAGTAGCTGTAGTAGTAGTAGTACTTATACTAGTATTTTACATCTGTGAAGACAGGAACAGAGTCCTATTCATTTTTTTAACCCAGTACCTAGTCCACTCTTAGAGTAGATTAAAAAAAAGACCCAGTGAATGCATGATTAAATTTAAGAAACTTATGTTGGGTGACTTTCTCAAGGTTATTTTCTACCCAAAAGGTTATACTGTTATGATCTGAAATTAACATATATAGACAAATGACTAAAACAAAAAATAATAAAAGTTACATTAGAGTTAGTAAAAGTTCATTATAAACACCAGCAGGAAGTACCCCCAAATTTTGCCTTGGGTATAAAAAAGATCTGGAAAAGTGTCATTTACTCTGTAGCCTTGATAAATTAGCATCTCTCAGAATGAGATTTAGGAGTGATCTCCGTTTTCTTCTTTTCTTTATTGATGTCTAACTGACATATAACTTTATTTTAGTCTCAGGTATACAATGATTCAATATTTGTATACATTGTGAAATGTTCTTCACAGTAAGTCTAGTTACCATCCATCACCATACATAGTAACACATTTATTTCTTTTTTTTCTGTGTTGAAGAATTTTAAAATTTACTCTTTTAGCAACTTTCAAATATGCAATAGCGTATTATTAACTCTAGTCACCATGCTGCACATTACCTCCCCATAACTTACTTACTTTATAACTGGAAGTTTGTACCTTTTGACCCCCCCTCTTTGCCCATTTTTCCCATCCCCAAGCTCCCTCCCCTCTGTCAATCCACTCTCTGTATCTATATGCTTCTTGTTTCATTGTTTGTTTTTTTTGTTTTCTGTATTCCATATGTAAATTAGATCATATAATCTTTCACTGTCTGACATTTCACTTAGCATAATGCCCTCATGGTCCTTCCATGTTGCTACAAATAGCAATTTTTTAAGGCTTAATAATAATCCACTGTGTATATATAGATAGATAGATATATAAATATCTATCTATCTATATATACACTACATATTCTTTATGCATTCATCCATTGATGCACACTGAGGTTGTTTCCACATCTTGGCAATTGTAAATAATGCTGCCATGAAGGAAGTGCAGATTATTTCCATTTTTAAACAAACTATCCAATAAATCTTATGTAACTAACATTTGGGAACCATGACTATACAAACAATGGGAAATTATTTAAAACAGTGTAGAAGAAACAGTACTGGGATAAATTTAAAAATAGATTAAAAGACAAAACGATATGTCTACTACATGATAAATGATCACCTAAAAAAGCACATCATTATTTTTACAATTTTTGTGTGAAATTAATTAATAACAGATCATGTAGTATTGTTAGTTTCACATATTTTAGAGCATTTTTTCAATCAATTTATGTTTATAGTATCTTCATCACAAAATAAATAAAAACGGCTGACCTATTGAAAAATAGTCTATAAAACATAAAATTGGTAAGTCCCTAGTGAATATACAGAATATAAGAATGGTGATTAATTAGGAATTTTCCTGTTATTTGAAAAGTTAATAAGGTAAAATTGAGATGGGGATGAGGAGTTTCCATTGGTTTCAGTGGGGGTTATCCTGATAAGAGATTTAGAATAGAATTTTAGTGTCAGAACTGTCATATTATAGACAGGCCTATAATTAACTGGAAACAAACATGCTGAATGGTATATCTAATTTTATAGAAAACTTTTACCTGTGAAGTGGTAATCTTCTGCCCTTCTTAGAAAAGAGCAGAACACTCTTCTTAATAAGCTTGTGAGCTAAAATCATACATAAAATATTAAAGCTAAAGAGTCTCTTAAGTTTGAGTAAGGTTGATAATTAAAGTCTTGCATACTGACTTTCATGCTACATCCTTGCCTGCATCAGATATTGCCATATTTTCCATTTATTTTACCTAATTTGTGGCTCTTTTCTTGGAATTTAATTTGCATTTCCTAATGACTAACACAATTAAGGATATTTTTGTATTCTTATTGGTCATTTGGCTACCGTATACTTTGAAATATCTGTTCTACAGCCCTTTTTACTTTAGGTGTCCTGAACACACTTTGTAAGATAGAGCTATTGCAATACCTTCTTTCACTCTGTGGACTACTGTACTCCTTTAATTGTGTCACCTGGTGAAAAGAAGTCCTTAATCTTAATATTGTCCAATTTATCCTTTTTTTTTTTTTCCAATTTATATCACCTCAGAAAGTTCTTTTGTGCCTCTTTGATTCCAGTCACCTCCCTCTGTCCAGTTTCTGGTGACCACTGATCTGAATTCTGTTACCATAATGTTGCCTTTTTCAGAGTGTCATACAAATTGGAATGTGTACTTTTTAGTCTTTCCTTTCTTGATTCTTTGCCTTTTCTACTCTTTTTCCATGAAACTCTGAAGTTCAACAAACTCTTTATATTTTTCTAGTTTTTTTATACTAATTAAAATTGCTGATCTTTAGCCCAAATGAATTTTTTGTCCAAATTTCCTTAAACATTATAAAAGTATGAAACACTGTTTATAATGTAAATAAATATTCCTGGAAGGAAAATGTACATGTACAGTCTTACCTACTGGAATGACATATATAATACTTAACAACATAGCATAGGACTGATCAACTGAAAGCCATGGGCAGTGAGTTAAAACTGGCCCTGATCAATGAGGATAAGCACCAACTGAAATATCATGCTAGTGCATGTGGGGTGATTATTGGCTCTGCCTATATATATTTGTACCCATCCATGCATAATACATTTATTTAATGTCAAATTTTTACTCAAAATCTGGAAAAAATCTTTGATCAAATTATTAGTAATCTACAGTTTGCAAAGTCAAAATATTCTGGTAGCCAGCCACTGAATCTGGTACCCTTACTATTAATAACAACAGTGGATAAAGATATTTACTTCAGGTATATCTATAAAAAAGGGCCTGGGAGGAGGGTATCAGGAAAGTATTATACAGGTGATCATTATCCTATGATGGTTTGATGTACAATTTTTCAACTTTAAATGATGCACAAGCAGTACAGATTCAGTAGAAACCCTACTTCGAATTTTGAATTTTGATTTTTTTTCCTGGGGCTAGCGATATGTGGTACTATGCTCTCTCATGATGCTATGCAGCAGGAGGGAGGCACAGCTCCCAGCCAGTCATGGAATCTCCAGGGTAAACACAACTATTCTCTAGCCATAAAACCATTCTGTTTTTCAGTTTCAGTACAGTATTCACTAAATGCATGAGATATTCAATACTTCATTATAAAATAGATGTTGTAGTAGATGATTTTGCTCAACTATAGGCTAATATAATTGTCCTGAACATACTTAAGGTGGACCAGGTGGAGTTATGATGTTTGGTAGGTTTGGTGTGTTAAACACACTTTCTCCTTAAGATATTTTCAATTTACAATGGGTTTATAGAAATATTATCCCATTTCAAGTCAAGAAAGATCTGTAATCTGTTTGTTGTCACTCATCTCAAGATTGAAAGAAGCTCCTCAAAAAGGAGAGAGTTTAGCTGCACCTGACAGGCAGATACATCATTTAGCTGCTGATACTCATTATTTTGCAGATTCAATATTTCAAATTCACCTACACACTAACATTTATTTGCAACACCCAAACCAATACTTGAGGCTATTTTCACTATCGTTTGAAGACGCAGAGCAGTAAAAAATTTGTGTTGCCCAACATGCTTCTTCTCAGTTCATGTTGAACAAGGAGTTGCTCTGCTTTCTTGTTTCAGCTCTCATACTGTATTCAGTGTCCTGCCACGGTATATTTAATGCCAAGCCTTTTTTGCATTTCTGTGCTTTTTATGACTTTGCTGTTTAAAATGGCCCCCAAGTTGAAGTGCTATCTAGCGTTCCTAAGAACAAGACTGTGATGGGCTTTATGAAGAAAACATTTGTGTTGGTGTCTTAAAATAGAAGCATACAAAATTGGTGAAAATGTTGTGACCTACTCCTATATTTCTCCTAGGGGTAACAATTCAGAGTTGCTGATTATGTGTTCATGATGACGTTCTAGAATAGAACTACTCTGAATAATAAAAATCAACTGTATTTATAGAGACAAGAGTTTTTTTAAATGAAGCAAATGCTTTACAATTTTAATTTTAAAAAGTAAAATAAATATGATTTTCAGGGAGAAATCGGCTAACAACTAGTAAATATTCTATGTAATTCATATTAACATCTATTTCACAATATATTAATGTCATGGAACTATTGTTTAAAGGTGGAAAATTTGAAACTTCAGAATAAGTTCAACATTACCTTAGAGCTGATATTTACTAATCAGCTTGTTGCTCAAGCATCATATAACTAAAACTCCTAGGCATTTAGAATGATAAAATTTGAGCAACTAACATGTACATATATTTTGATAATTTATAAGTAAAAAAGATAATTGCATAATGTCAGTACTAAAAGTAATTCCAATAACTAAGAATGTTGCCATTTATCTCTTTTTTATATTTACTCACAGTGGCAAAACTAAAAAGTTGAGTGATTACTTGATTCATTCCTCTATATTTCAAATATATACCAATAATCAAGAGTCAACAAAATGTCTGTTTATTCTGTAAGAGCCTTTTAGTAAACATGATCTAAGTTCTTGTTTCATTCCTAATTTTTTGTGTCAAAACAAATTTGCTTTAACTCTGACTGACTGTCAAAATGTTTTACAAATATCTACCCATGCAAGCTATTGCCAAGTTTTCTCTTACTCTCTGTTAAATTTCCTCTTGCTTCAAAAATATTTTTGAATTTTCGTGGTATCTTGGTTGAATCACTGATATACACATTTGTGCCATTAAGGCAACTTATGTTTTAAAAATTCTTAATTTTTTAAAATGTATTTATATTTGGAGTACAGTTAGATTATGGAGCTTAAAATATTGGGTTAGCCAAAAAGTTCACACTGGTTTTTCCAGAGGATGTTATCGGAAAGCCTGAACCTACTTTTTGGCCAAGCCAATAGTTTATTTTTGATGTCATCAAAATAGACATTGGGGGTGTACATTTATGACTTGTTATTCCTTAGCACGTAGGTCACAGTGTATTCTTAGAAATAAATGTGTACAATGAAAAAGTATAACATTCTTGATTAAACTAATTTCAATGATACAAAGATGACATATTTAGGGGATATAAAAATGTCTTTATTCTAATCTGTGATATAGTGGTAGACTTTGAAATATTAAGATGTAAATGTTAGGAAAGAAACAGATTTCATCATTTTGTCTGTTATGAAGAATACTACTATAAACATACCTACAAAATTTTCTATGTAGACATATGTTTTCATGTCTCTTGGATATGTATCTAGGAATGGAGTAGTATGCTGAGTAGTATGCTAATTCTATGTCTAACTATTTGAGGAAACATCAAACTATTCTCCAAAGAGCCTGAACCATTTTACATCCAATAACAATGTATGAGGATTTCTATTTATCCACAGCCTTATTAACACATTATTTTCCATTAAGAAAATTATTGTATCATTCCTAGTAGGCAAGAGGTAGTATCTCATTTTGGTTTTAATTTGCATTTTGCTAATGTCTAGTGTTGTCGACATCTTTTCATGTGCTTATTGACCATTCATATGTCATCCTTGTATTGGACAATTGATGTCTAGTCTAAAATAATACTAAATAAATATATTTTCATCACAATTAGATCTGTTTCCTAAGTGGTCATACATTTATTAATTTAAATGTTGTTTTAATTATTGTTGTTCGTATGTCCATATTTTAACCCTGTCAGTCAGCCTTGAGATGTACCCTTGTGGTGATAGGATCTTAGTGTCTTATAGCCATGGATTCAAAAATCCACATCTACCACTTATTTGCTATTTGTCATTTGATAATTTATTTATATGATTAAAATTGTTCTTTATCTTTCTTATCTCCTGTTTCTTGATTATTTGTTCACTTGTCTGGCCTGGACTGTAAGCTGCTTAATGGTAAATGTTTGGTTACTTTCGTCTGATCATGGATTAGTTCTATGTATGGCACAAAGTTGGCTAATATGCTTATTGAATAAAAATGAAATATAATGAACAGCTAGTGGAAAGAGAATGAGTGAAAGAAGGAACACATTTTTTTGTATGAAAAATACTATTACAAGTTATATTATCCCAATAGAATATCTTAAAAACAGTAGATTTTCTTCCAAAACATTTTTATTTATACAACTCTCTTAGAAGTAACTTTCATGCAGTTAAGTTTCAGTATGTTAAAAAAACTATATGCTTTGAGTATTTTATCATTCTTATCAAATTATTAGATAATAAGAATTATTAGTCAAACAATTCAGCTTTCTTGTTCAAACTTTACATTAATTGCAAAAATTATGGAAAGCAATTCTTAAGGAAGCATCATTTTGTTTGTTTCTTTTACTGATGCTCAATTAAAACATATAAATGCAATTCTTTTAATATATTTATGTACCAAGAATTGACATGTGGTTTGAATTGTCAGATATATGTCTGTTTATTTTTATTGTAATATTTTGGTTTATTTTAATGTGTTGGGCTATTTTCTTGAAATTTTGGAGAAATAATTTTACTAGATTTTCTATATAGACACACACTATGATTAAAGTTTGTCAGAGAAAATAATGAGTTAGGTTTTAATACGCATTTTTATTTAAGTTATTTTCTGCAGCTAATGCTTTCAAAAGTAGTTAGACTCTAGTCTGAGCTGTGCATCAAAAGTCACCATCTTCTGGCTTTTAAAATAATTTTAAGGGCTCATTTTTCAGATGTTATGCTAATCTGTTTGTTCGACCCCTTATTTCTCTTAACTCTTATTCATCATGAATTTCAGTGAATACAAGGAGACTTCTTGACCTGTCCCAGCTCCACAACTAAGCAACGTGCTTATCACTTAAATTGTCTGCAAAGATTTCACACTTTCAGTCAGTACTGCAGATTTACTTACTGTTCAGGATTTACAGAAAATGTCTTACATAGAGAAATAATTCAGATAATCCTTTCCATTTATTTGATAGTTTTATTAAAATAATTAAAGATCATATCATTGCAGGAGGAGGAGGAGGAGCAGTGGATAGGGTAAAGATAGCAGACCAAGCTTCTACAACCTACATTTCGTCACTCAAGTCACTAAAAATGATAGAGAATTTCAGTGTATGCAGTGTACACACAGACACACACAGACACACACACCTTTTCCTGCTGTCTTAGAATATGAACTGAAATATAAAACCCAAGGGAAATGGATGATAAATGGCACAACATTCTAAAGCAAGGTGACTAATTGGGTCCTTTGGCAATCCTTTCTGATCTCCCACCTGCTGCCTATATATAATATGGGGACTTGTGCTATGGGACCAACATGATATGGTGACAGTGTGACAAAGCTAATACTAATCTTCTTTCTCTACATATGGATTTGCCTATTCTGGATATTTCATATGAAAGAATCATTCAATATATAAACTTTTGTGTCTGGCTTCTTTCACAGTATAACACTTTCAATGTTTGTTCAAGTTGTACAATATACTCCTTGTTATGGATGAGTAATATTTCATTGTACGTACATACTACATTTTGTTTATCTATTCATCCATTGACACTCATTTGGGTGGTTTCCACATTTTGTCTGTTGTGAAGAATACTACTGTAAACATACTACAAATTTTTTAATGTACACATATGTTTTCATGTCTCTTGGATATGTACCTAGGAATGGAATTGCTGAGTAGTATGCTAATTCTATGTCTAACTATTTGAGGAAACATCAAACTGTTCTCCAAAGAGCCTGCACCATTTTGCATTCCATTAACAATGTATGAGGATTTCTGTTTATCCACAGCCTTATTAACACATTATTTTCTGTTAAGAAAATTATTGTACCATTCCTAGTAGGTAAGAGTTGGTATCTCATTTTGGTTTTAATTTGTATTTCTCCAATGTCTAGTGCTGTTGATATCTTTTCATGTGCTCATGACCATTCATATGTATTCTTTGGAGAAATGTCCATTCAAGTCCTTTGCCCATTTTTTAATCATGTTGTTTGTTTTTTGTTGCTGTTGCTAAGTTCTAGAAGCACTTTATATATTTGGATATTTACCTCTTATCAAATATGTGATTTGCAAGATTTTCTTCCATCTCAGTTGCCTTCTCAGTATATTGATAATATTCTTTGATATACAAACATTTTTTTAAATTTGTTGAAATCCAACTTATCTATTTTTCTTTTGTTGCCTGTGCTTTTGGTATCCTAGGAAACATTTCCAAAACAAATATATTGAAGCTTACCCCTATGTTCTCTTCTAAAAATTTAATAGCTTTAGGTGTTGCATTTAGGTCTTTGATCCATTTTGATTTAATTTTGTATACGGTGCAGGGTAAGGGTCCAAATTTATATATGTATAAATTGTATAAATGTATAAATCTCTTTCTCTCTCTCTCCAGAGAGATTGTGTATATATATATATATATATATATATATATATATATATATATATACTATATTATATATATAATAAATATATATAATACTTATTTGGATATTTATTTATTTGGATATCCAGTTTTCCCAACACCATTTGTTTAGAAGATTGTCTTTTCCTCATTGAGTTTTCTTGATACCCTTGTCAAAATCATTTGTTCATATATGTAAAGGTTTCATTCTGTTTCTCTATTGTATTTCCTTTGTCTACATGCCTATCTTTATGCAATTACCACAGTGTTTTGATTACAGTAGTTCTGTAGTGTTTGGAAATCAAAGTGTGAGACCTCCAAATGTGTTCTTTATTTTCAAATTGCTTTGGCCATTTTGGATTTGTTAAGATTTCAAGTTAATTTTAAGATAGATTTTTCTATTTCTACTAAACGTTATCATTGGGAGTTTGATAAAGATTGCGTTGCTTTGGTTAGTGTTGATATCTCAACAATATTAGGCTTTCCAATTCATGAACTTGAGATATCTTTCCATTTATTGAAGCATTCTTTAATTTCCTTCAGTGACTTATAGTTTTTAGTATACAAATCTTTTCCTCTTTAATTAAACTTATTCCTAAATATTTTATTATGTTTTTACCATAATAAATGGAATTATTTTCTCAATTTCCTTTTCAGATTATTATTTTGTTAGTGTATATTAGCTATCAAGTTAGTGTAGAAACTTTAGGGTTTTCTATATATAAAAACATGTTGCCTGTGAACAGAGTTAATCTTACTTCTTCTTTCCAATTTGTATGATTTTATTTCTTTTTCTGGCCTAATTATTCTGGTTAGTCCTCTACTGAGTACTATATTAAGTAGAAGTGATGGAAGCAAGCATCTTTGTCTTGTACCTGATCTTAGAGAAAAAGTTTACAGTCTTTCACCTTTGAGTATAATGTTGCCTGTGTATTTTTCATATATGGCCACACAATATTTAAAGATAGTTTCTCTACTCCTAGTTTGTTGAGTGATTTAATCATCAAAGGATGTTGAATTTTGTCAAATGCTTTTCCAAGGCAATTGAGATAATATGTAGTGTGTTTCCCTTCCTTCATTCTTTTAATGTGCTGTATTAAATTGATTTACTTTTGTATGTTGAACCATCCTGTCATTCCAGCAGTAAATTCCATTTGGTTATGAGGTATAATTCTTTATATATGATTTCTCTTGCTGTTTTCAAAATTCTCTTTCTGTCTCTGACTTTTGAGAGTTTGATTATAATATGTCTCAGTGAGAGTTTTTAGGTTGATACTACCTGGATATCTTTGGGCTTCTTATATTTTTAAATCCACATCTTTCCTCAAAGTTGGGAAGTTTAGCCTTTATTTCTTCAAATAAGCTCTTTGGTCTTTTATTTCTCTCTTGTCTTTCTGGGACTCCCACAATTCATATATTGGCCCACTTTATAATGTACCATAAGTCTTTTAGTTTCTGTGCACTTTTCTTCATTCTTTTTATGTTTTTGCTCCCAAGGCTCACTAATTTCAAGTTTCTGATTATTTCTTCTTCCTTATCAAGTCTTATGTTTAACCCCTGCAGTGAATTTTTCAATTCAGTAATTATACTTTACAGCTCCAGAATTTTCATTTTGTTATTTTTTAGAAAATTTCTGTCTCTATGTTAATATTATCATTTTGTTCATAAATCATTTTGCTAGTTTAGTTGTCTGTCTGCATTCTTCTTTAGTTCATTAAGCATATTTGTAATTTTTTCTTCTTAAAATCTTTGTCAGGTAAATCTAAGACCTATGTTTTATACAAGGTCTCTTTTTTTTTTTTTTTTTTTTTTTTTTGTGATATGCGGGCCTCTCACTGTTGTGGCCTCTCCCGTTGTGAAGCACAGGCTCCGGACGCGCAGGCTCAGCGGCCATGGCTCACGGGCCCACCCGCTCCGCGGCATGTGGGATCTTCCCAGAGCAGGGCACGAACCCGTGTCTCCTGCATTGGCAGGCGGATTCTCAACCACTGCGCCACCAGGGAAGCCCTATACAAGGTCTCTTTATGGAGATTATTTTGTCCCTTGAATAGACCAGTATTCCCTATTTCTTCCCAAAGGATGTAGCATAAAATTTTATACTTTATCCATCCTCCTTTTTTCAGTCCTACAGAAAATATGTTTTAACATTGTTAATTATTTGTTCTCAAATTCATTTCTTCCTTTTATATTTGTGACTTTCTTGCTAATACTGTCTTCAATTTCAATTTATTGCTTTTTCTACATCTTTTTAAAAATGTTTATGCCATCACAACATATTTATAAGTAAGAGTGGTGATTATTTTTGTGGGAATGGGATATTAATTGGGAAGAACAGAAGGGATACTTTGAGGGTGATATGTAGTACTATAGATCTTGGACTTAGTAGTTTAAGCACTCATATAGATATAGATAGGTAGATTTAAACCTATGGCTCTCTGTACTTAATATTAACTCTAGTGTGTCATGTATGTATGTGTACAAAGAAAAGAAAGAAAGAGAGAGAGAGAGAGATTTTTGTTTGGCTTTCATTATCTTATAGACTTCTTGAAGATTTATCTGTTAAAATTCTTGAGGGCTGGGTTGAAGGTACATCCATGCGGAGAGATATGATGGCTTTTCTGGTGGCTTCTTAGAAATACTTTAAATACAAAATTCCTTTCTAAATTCTCAGGCTAAAGTGTTGTAAACCACCCAGTTGGAGTGAATTTAACCTGAAAATACATTTGAGGGCCCCACAAGTACCCACAACCTACCTTCTTCATAACTGAAAGAAAGAAAAAAAATCTTCCTTTCTAAAATTTGTTTAGCTATTTTCTATTGGGTAGATACAATTATATTATCTAGCTCTAGGTTCATGAGAGTGTGGAAAAGGGAGAAAATAGGTGTTTTTCACAGTGCATAGATTCAACAGTGGGAAGCCTTGTTCTTCAGAATCATAAAGTGCAGCTAGTGTAAACAATAAGAATCCACTTGTCTGCACTTATGTCCTGTCAGAATGACAAACATTAAAATACACATGTATATTCCCCAGCATATATATTATTTACATACACAGACATATGCACCCCCATACATGTCCATATTGGAAAGGGTCAGTGTACCTCTTGTATAATATTAATGTAAATGTATGTTAGTATAACACTTCTAGAAGGTAATTCAGTCTTGTGTATCTAAAGTCTTTAAAATGTATTCACTCTTTGATCATGATTTCACACTTGGGAATTTATCCTAAGGAAATAATTAAGTTTTTGCCAGATAGCAAGAAGAATTGTCATTGCAGAATTTTGTATAAATAGAAGGAAAGTAATAAAGCAAAAAAAAAAAAAAAAAAGAAGAAGAAAAAGAAAAAAGAAAACTGGAAGCCACTTAAAGTTTAAACTAAAGGAGTTGTTAGCATGAATTATGGTGTTTTATTGTAATGTGATACTGTAGATTTTATTTATCAATACAGTAATATTTACAAAATAAAGGAAATTGATTTAGAGAAGGTTTAAGACGTTTGCCCACTGCCACACAGCTTTTAAGTGGTGGAGTTTGGATTGAAATTCAGTCAATCTGTCTTTAGAGTCCACGTGCCTGAGTCATGTTCTCCATGCTTGTTCCATGATATTGTTATTCTTTTGCTGTTATCGCTTTAATATTTATGCCATTCAAGAAAAATTAACCTTAAAAATTATTTATATTGATATAGTTAAATAAAAAAGAAGACTATTATAGAGAGTGTGATTGAAATATAATTGTGTGTGTGTGAGGTTTTTTTTATTAATTAATTAATTAATTTTTGGTCACGTTGGGTCTTTGTTGCTGCACGCAGGCTTTCTTTAGTTGTGGTGAGTGGGGGGTTGTACTCTTTGTTGTGGTACGTGGGCTTCTTATTGCAGTGGCTTCTCTTGTTGTGGAGCACAGGCTCTATGTGCATGAGCTTCAGTAGTTGTGGCATGCGGACTCAGTAGTTGTGGCACATGAGCTTAGTTGTTCTGCCATATATGGGATCTTCCGGACGACGGCTCAAACCTCTGTCCCCTGCATTGGCAGGTGGATTCTGAACCACTGTGCCACCAGGGAAGCCCTTGTATGTTATTGAAAAAACAAAAAACAAAAAAAAAAACAAAAAAAACTGGAAGAATACACAGAGTTTTTATCTTTAAGTAATGGAATTATGAGAGATTTTTAGGTTGCTTTGTGTTTCACTTTGTCCAATTTTCCACAGTGACAATGCATAATAGTATTGCTTTTAATGAATAATTCTATGTAAATAAAAGTAAGCAGTGAATTATAACTTGCATTTGAATAAGAAAATACAACAAATTACAACAAAATCTTAATTAAATTAGTTAACTGAAACTCAAAATTTGTGAGGTGTTTTGTTTGCTTGTTTGACTTGGTACTTCTGCAAAAGTACTATAAAGAGATAACAATCTTCAGGAATTTCTCAAACTGTATTGTATATATGGTTACTCCACTCAGGCCAGTTTGTTGTATATGCCTCTATATTATTATACCTTTATCAGGTGAATTAAATATTTTAAGCTTTGACAATGTTCACTAAGAATATTTGAGTAAAAGAACACAAGCAACAAAAGAGCAGACTCTGGGCAAAATCTCAAATAGAAATTAAGGGAAGTGGATTTTTCCCCTCATTAGTAAGGTGGCTGATAGCTATTTGATTTAGCTCATGACACTGACTATACTGCTTAGGTTCAGGTTGAGTTTTTCACCTTTTCTGATAGCTGTCAACTTATTGCTTTGGCTGTTGATAGAACATTCTTTCTTTGGTGTCTTATAGCTATCACAATAGTTCTTTCTTTAGTGGCCTGTAGCCATCACAATAGTTGTCACACTGGGTAATTGTATGCCTTGAGCCTTTGAAAGGTCTTTTCTTATGGACACTATCTTGCTTCATTTACTACCATTACACTTCCACCACTGCCACTTGGTTTCCTGATACCAGGCATAACACTGAAGACTATGCATTGTTTCCATCTTGGAGCTTACTCTGATGATGGAGTTGGTAAGGCCTCAACTCCTTGCTCCTTCATTATATACATCCACAATTTTCCTTAAATAAATGCAACATCCATTCATAACAAAGAGATATTTGGCCATGATCATTGTGTGATGCTTAATAAAATGTAAAAGTAGATTGGTCTCAAGAATGTAATTGTCCTAGAGTATTCTGAGGCTCCACTATTTCACGGGGCTGGAAGTTAATTATGTGGGTTGTGGTTTGTACCCTGGTTAGAATGCAACTCATAGATAATGCATCATGATACATGATTATGTCACCTCAGAAAGTTATAAAGTTGCCATCAATTTCATCTCTGAAATAAAGACTCATAATGTACAACTCAGTGATTCGAGATATATGAAATATATCACCAAAACAGAAATCAGTCATGTGGAGATGACTTTCTTTTGATCCAAATCACTGGATCAATTTTATTTCCAATGATTGCTTTATATTAATTAAGCATAAAACATGTGCTATTACTTTAAGCCTTAAGAAAGTGTTCTATTCCTAGAAGTTACTTGGTAGATGAGTATTCCTATGACACTACAGAAATAATATTCCATGCCAGGCTGATAATATTCTTCCTCATATCACAGACTAATGATGTTCTGACAAATGTGGTCTGCAAAGAAGAATGTGGATCACTGTGTCTGTTACTATAAACGATTCTGTAAATAAGTCTTACCTGGAATTCAGTTTATCAAAGTGAAATAAGGAAATCTACAATTATGAAATTAAAAGATAAAGTTTTGAGGAATAATAGAAATGAAAACTATAAATCAGATGAATTAAGGACAAAGGTGTCTATACTTTTCCCCAAGACTTAATTTTTTTGCCTCAGAATATCACAGCCAGAGCAGAAATTTTCCTCAGGGGTCAGATGACCAACCATAAAAACATTAACAGACTTTTTTTTTTTCCTTAATACAACCAATCTCAAGAAAATTAGAAATGACACAGCAAGGTCTTTCCTTCTGTGGATTCCAGTTTATACTTGAAAAACTTTACATTATGATGCTACCATAGTTTTGCCTCTATCTTAAAGCCAGGCCCTGAGATTTTGAGACCTTACCTGAAAGATATGACATCAGAATACCCTTATATTTTGTAATAGAAGAATGGATCAATTCTTTTAGCTTCTGAAGTAAAATTTAACATGTTAAGTATTCAGAATTTTAGTGAAGTAATATATTCATGCATATCATAAAATTTAATTATTACCTACTACTTTTTTCCTAATTAATGTATCTAATATACATATAATTTAAAATTATTTTATCTAATATTAATAATATTAAATTTTTGAAGACATGAATTATATTTATATCTTATATATGTTTTAACATGCTACCATTGAACAAGGAAAAACTTTCTTGCCTCTTACCAATTTTAAAATGATAAATCAGGATCACGATTTGATAAATCCAACATACATTTAAATTCTAGCTCTAAAGTAATGTTTCTAAATATCTTCTCCTCAAATTATTTCTATAAAGAAACTTATTTACTCAATGCTAAAATTCCACATCAATTTTAATTTCTCCACACTATCAAATAATTAGAGCTCTATATAAGCTATTTTCCACAATTTACCAATATCATGAAAATATGTGAAAAATTCTTAAAGCACACAAAAATTTCCTATAGTCTTAAAACATATTGTTTTAGAATGGTATAAAAAATACAGGGAAATATTAAGTTTTCTACATTGATAATGAGTATGTGGTTACTATTTATTTTTAAAATTTTGTGTAGTCTTTTTATTATAACAATATCTATTTAGCTCCCCTATATACACATATGTTGTGCATATTTCATCCAACTTAAATGTTACAAAACCACAAAGTTATTATCCTTACTTTAGAGATGAAAAATTTTAGGCTTATGGAGGTTAAAGAATTTGCTTAATGCTACACAACTGATAAATAAAAGAGCTAAAAAACTATGTTTTGCTAATTTAGGGAAAAAATTCATTCAGGTTTAACAACACTCACACACATGCACAAACACAAAATTCTTCTCAAAATCTTCCAAAAAAGGAAGAGGAGGTAAATCCATGAGGCCACTGTTTCCATGATACGAAATCTAGAAAAAGATATCACAATACAATAATACTATATAGATTCAAAAATATTCTCACAAAATACTAATGAATGAAATCCAGAAATATGTGAAAATGATTATATATCTTGACCCAATAGGATTTATCCCAGGATTGCAAAGTCAGTTCAGCATTAAAAGCTCAACAAATATTATACATGATATTAATATAGTAAAGGACAAAAAACACACATAATAATCTCAATAGATGTAGAAAAAGTATTGGATAAAATCCAGTATGATAGGGACTTCCCTGGTGGTCCAGTGGTAAAGAATCCACCTTCCAATTCAGGGGACGTGGGTTAGATCCCTGGCCAGGGAACTAAAAGCCTATATGCCTCAGGGCAACTAAGCTCACATGCCACAACTACTGAGCTCACTTGCCTCAATGAGAGAGTCCACATGCCGCAAACTACAGAGCCCATGCACCACAACTAGAGAGAGGAAAACCCACTCCCCACAACTGGAGAGAAGCTCGTGAGCCACAATATGAAGAGCCTGCACTGAAAAGAAAGAGTTCACACCAAAATGAAAGATCCCACACGTCACAACGAAGACCTGGCATGCCACAACTAAGACCCGATGTGACCAAAAAAATAAATTAAATAAATAAATATTTTTAAAAAGTCCAATATGATAAACACACTCAACAAATAAGAAAGAGTAGAAAGGAACTTCCTCATCATGTAAAATGCCTCTATAAAAATTCTACATGTAACATCATACCTAATGGTAAAAGACTGAATGCTTTCCTTGTAAGATCAGGAAAAAGAAAGGATGTTCATGCTCACCACTTCTATTCAGCATTGTACTCCATGTTCTGGCCAGGACAATTAGAAGAAAAGGAAATAGGCATCTAAATTGGACAGAAAGAAGTAAAACTACTTCTATTTGCAGATGACATGATCTTATGTATAGAAAAACTTTAAGAACTCCTCTGTTCCCAACCAAAAGCAATTACTACTAATGAAAAAGGTTAACAAGGTTACAGGATAAAAGATATATACAAACAAATTTAATTGTATTTCTATACATTAGCAATGAACAATTTGAAAAATAAATTAACAAAAATCCCATCCATTTAGGATAAAGAAGAAATAATACTTATGTATATGTGTATATATATATATATATATGAATATTACTTAACCATAAAAAAGAATAAAATAATGACATTTGCAGCAACATGAATAGACCTAGAGATTATCATATTGAGTGAAGTAAGTCAGACAGAGAAGACAAATATCATATGATAGCATATAATATCTCTTACATGTGGAATCTAGAAAAATAATACAAATGAATGTATTATGAATGTGTTTACAAAACAAAAACAGCCTCACAGACATAGAAAACAAATTTACAGCTATCAAAGGGGAAAGGGAGGAATAATTTAGGAGTTTGGGATTAGCAGATACAAACCACTCTATGAAAAATAGATAAATAACAAAGTCTTACTGTATGGTACAGGCAACAGTGTTCAATATCATCTTGTAATGAAAAATAATCTGAAAAATTATATATATATATATATATATATATATAAAACTGAATCATTTTGCTGTATACCAGAAACTAACACAACATTGGAAATCAACTATACTTCAATAAAAACCCCATTTATAGTAGTATGAAAAATCATAAAGTTAGAAAACATTTAACAACAAACTAGTAAGATCTACACACTGAAAACCACAAAACCTCATTGAAAGAAATTAAATAATTCATAAATAAATGTAATACATCTCATGTTCATGGATTGGAAGATGATATTAAGATGGCAGTACTTTCTAAATTGATCTAAAGAGTCAATACAATTTCTATCAAAATCTAATCTGCCTTTTTTGAAAAAATAACAAGGTGATTTTAAAATTCATATGAAAAAGTATGGGATTCAGATAGGTCAAAGCAATCTTGAATAAAGAACAGACCAAAGTTCACAGACTCACAATAGGCAACTACAAAATTGATTATAAAGATATAATAATTGAGACTGTGTGTTACTGATATGAATACAGATGAGTACATCAATGGAAGATAAATGAGAATCCAGAAATATGCCCCTATATTTATGAGCAATTGTATTTTGACAATTGTGCAGAGACAATTAATTGAGAAATAATAGCCTTTTCAACAAATGATCCTGGGAGAAGTAGATATCCACATTCAAATGAATGAAATTTGACCTCAAACTCACACCAATAAAAATTTTAACTGAAAATGGATCAATAACCTGAATATGAGCTAAAACTATAAAGCTCTTAGAAGAAAACATAGTAATAAATCCTTATTATCTTGGATTAGACAATGGTTGGTTAGATATAACACCAGAATTTTAAGTGACAGAATAAGAACTAGATAAATTGGACTTGAAAATTAAAATCTTTTGTGTTTTAAATAATATGATCAAGGAAGTAAAAAAGAAAATTCTCATAATGGGAGAAAATATTTACAAATAACATGTCTGATAGAGCCTAGTATTCAGAATTTATGAGGAGCTCTAACAACTTATCGAGGCAAAGAGTTTTAAATGAGCAAAGGATTTGAATACACATTTTTTCAAAGAAGCTATACATATAACCAATAAGCATATGAACAAAAAATATTCATTAGGTAAATGCAAATAAAACACAATATGATACCAATTTATATCCATTAGGATGTCCTAATAAAAACAGATGCATAACAGCAAATGTTGGCAAGGATGTGGAAAAATTGGAATGCTTGTACACTACTGGTAAGAATGTAGAGCAGTGAAACTGCCTTGAAAACAATTGATCAGGTTCTTAAAATATTAATATTATTCAAAATGTTCCACTCCTATATGTATGAAAAAAATAATTGAAAACATATGTCCACAGAAATATTTGTACATTAATGTTCTTGGTAGAATTATCAATAATAGCCCCAAAGTGGAAACAACACAATATCAACTGATAAATGAATGGATAAAGAAAATGTGATATATCTGAATAATGGAATATTATTCAGCAATAAAAAGGAATGAAGTACAGATGCATGCCACAGCATGGATGAATCTTGAAAATACTGATGCTAAATGAATGAAGCCAGACATTAAAGTTCACATACTTTATGATTCTGTTTACATGAAATGTCCAGAATAGTGTATTTGTTGCCAGGATCAGAGTGAAGGGAGTAGTAGGAAGTGATTGCTAAAGGGTATGAGGTTTCTTTCTTGGCAGATGAAAATATTCTGAAATTACATAGTCATGATGGCTTTATAACACTGTGACTACATTAAAAGCCATCAAATTGTACACTTTAAAAAGTATATTTTATGTCAGATGAATTATCTATCAATAAATCTATTATTATATAAAAGAGTAATGTGGAAAAATTGGTTAAAAAATTGCCCATAAAAATTTTTATGGCAAACATAAACTAATATCAGGTTTGAGAGTCATACATCTAGAATTTTGTTTTGTTTTAGACCAGTCAGGTATGACAGATATTACAAAGCTAAGAAAGAGACACATATAATACAAAAGAAATCTGAAAGCTCAAGGAAAGATTTGTAGATACATACAGTACAAGGTTAAGCAAAGTTTATTATCTCCGATAATGATAACAAATAAGTGTACACTCTCTAATTAATTACAACTCTCTACCTACAGTGCTTTTAGATTCTGAGGCAACATCTAGGAGTGTGAGAAGGATTTTGGATAATTTAAAGCTGTTTGCCATCATTGAGGAAATTAGAATTTGTAAAGTGAACTTTCATTTGCTTTTCTGATCTAGAAATTTAGCCCTAAATGAAATTGATAGCTGAGATAAGAAAGCTAGATTTACTGAATTCTTCCTATGTCATAACTCAACTTTGTTCTTCTTTCTCAGCACTGTTTTGGCTATTTGGGGTCTTTCATAAATTTTGGAATATTTTGAAAAATGCCATTGGAACTTCGATAGGAATTACACTGAGTCAGTAGATGGCTTTGGTAGTATGGACACTTTTAACAATATTTATTCTCCCAACCCATGAACATGAAATATATTTTCATTTGTTTGCATCTTCTTTAATTTCTTTCATCAATGTTCTATAGTTATCAGTGTACAGATCTTCCACCTCATTAGTTACATTTATTCCTAAGTATTTTATTATTTTGGTACTACTGTAAATGAGATTGATTCTTTAATTACTTTTTCCCAGTAGTTTGCTGTTAGTGTATAGAAACTCAAATGACTTTTGTATGATGATTTTTTTTTCCTGCAACTTTACTGAATTTATTAGTTCTAATTTTTTTTTTGGTGGAGTCTTTAGGATTCTCTATATATGAGAACATGGCATCTGAAAATAGAGCCAATATTTTTTCTTTCTGATTTAAGTTCCTTTCCTTTCCTTCTTGCCTAATTACTCTGGCTAACACTTCCTGTATAATGGTGAATAGGAGTGGTGATTGTGGATATACTTGTCTTGTTCCTGATCTTAGAAAAATATATTTTAACCTGAGTTAGCTGTGACTTTGTCATATATAGCCTTTATTATTATTATTATTATCTTTTTTTTGCGGTACGCGGGCCTCTCACTGTTGTGGCCTCTCCCGTTGTGGAGCACAGGCTCCAGACGCGCAGAACAGCTGCCATGGCTCACGGGCCCAGCCGCTCCACGGCATGTGGGATCTTCCCGGACCGGGGCACGAACCCGTGTCCCCTGCATCGGCAGGCGGACTCTCAACCAATGCGCCACCAGGGAAGTCCCTAGCCTTTATTATTTTGATGTACATTTCTTCTATACTCAATTTGTTGAGAGTATTTTGAAAGTATGTTGAATATAATCAAATACTTCTGTGTCTATTGAGATAATCATATAATTTTAATCTTTCATTTGTTAATGTGGTGTATCACAATTATTAATTTGGGTTGAATCATCATTGTATCCCAGAAATAAATCCCACTTGATTATGATGTTTATCCTTTTAATGTGCTGTTGACTTGGTTTACTAGTATTTTGTTGAAAAAGTTTGCCTCCATATTCATCAGGGATATTGTAATGTGGATTTCTTGTAGTATTCTTATTTGGCTTTGATATCAGAGTGACACTGACCTCTAAAATGAGTTTGGGAGTGTTTTATCCTCTCTGAGTTTTAGAAAAGTTGAGAGGATTCATATTATTTCTCTTTCAAATGTTTGGTGGAATTCACCAGTGAAATCACCTGGTGCTGAACTTTTCCTTGCTGGAAGGTTTCTGATTACTGATTCAATCTCTTTTATTCATTATTGGCCTGTTTAGATTTTCTATTTCTTCATTGTCCAGTCTTGGTTGATTGTATGTTTCTAGGAATGTATCCATGTCTTCAGTCTCTTATGATCCTTTGTATTTCTATGGCATTGTTCGTAATGTTTCCTCTTTCCTTTCTGATTTTATTTATTTGAATCATTTTTTATTTGTATAGTTATATATTTGTCAAATTTGTTTATCATTTCAAAAAACAGCTCTGAATTTTATTGATGTTTTAAGTTATTTTTCTTGTTTCTGTTTCATGTATTTCTGCTCATGTAGTAGGGTAATAATAGTCCTCCAACTTAATACTCCTTCAGTATTGAGATGGCTAGTATGGGTCTTCTGCTTGTCTATATAAACTTTAGAAGCAGTTTGTCAATATCTACAAAATGACTTGCTGGGATTTTGATTGGGGTTGCTTTAATCTATTATATTTCAAGTTGGAAAGAACTGACATCTTGACAATATTGAGTCTTCCCATTCAAGAATGTAACATATTTCTCCATTTATTTAGTTCTTATCTGATATGTTTCATCAGAGTTTTGTAGTTTTCCTCATATAGATTTTGTCAATATTTAGATTTTTACCTAAGTATTTCATTTCTGGGGGTGCCAAGGTAAGTGGTATTGTGTTTTTAATTTCAAAATACACTTGTTAATTATTGATATATAGGAAAGCCATTAATGTTTGTGTATTAACCTTACATTCTGCAACCTTATTATAATCACTTCTTAGTCAGTTTTCTCTTTATTCTTTTGGTTTCTTTACATAGATTATCATGCCATTTGAGAACAAAGATCATTTTATTTATTCCTTCCTAATCTGTGTACCTTTTATTTCTTTTTCTAATCTTATTTTATTATTTCTTTAAGGTCTGATTACCCACCACTGTAGCAATGATTGATCCACATGCCACAGAAACCGTAATGATATGGTTTGCATTAGAGTTATATTATTCTTTAGTTTCAATTCCCCAACCCAATTTTGATATTAAGTATTTAATTTCACTAACTCTTCTGATTTAATTTCTAATAAAATTTTTGGAAATTTGTATAATGAGAGATTATTCCTCTCCAAATTCTTTTTTCTTTTTGGTAATCATAACAATACACTGTACCATTCCATTTAATTACCTCAGTTCTTCAAACTTGGACTTGTATTTATTCATTTACATTAATCATCTAAGAATGAAATAACCCTAGCTCTTTTAACTAATCTTCTATCATCCTGATATGAGGTACACATCCTCCTTTCTTTTGACACTTTTTCTTCATAATGTGAGTCATGCATGATATAGCTTCTTTTGTCAAAAGCCATAACTGTAGTGAGATGAAATTGCACTAGTCAGTTCCATAGGACCTCTACGATTTCTCTCATTAGGTAAGAATGCTTGATGCAAACAAAACACATGTTACTTTACCTTGGCCTAGCAGAGTTCCTAGGTTGGTGAAAATTAGGTCTCACCAACAAATGAGTTATATTTTGCTAATTTCATGAATTTGATTTTGATCACTAAAATTATACAGGTTTTCTGAAATAGCAACTAAAATTTTATGTTTCCCAACATTCAGACAACATTGTGTTAATGACAGTCAGCAATTCCTAAATTTAACTATGTCCCTCTATTTGTTTGTTATGGTTTTTCATCTATAAGTATACCTAGTTCATTTTTATCCATATTTTTATATCAATGTTTATGGCAGAGCACCGCTCTTAGGAATTGTGCACAGGATGTTGGTATAGGCAATTTAATCATTGGTTTTTAAATTTGGGAAAAATAAAATTATATCCACTTGTTTTATGAGTTTAGCAATTTGAGTTAAGAGATCATTATTATGTTATGGTTAACAACTCTTAACCTTTAAAACACTATCTCATTTAATATCACTTAATGATCCACTAAATATATTCAAGCATTCATTAGAATCATTTAAATGTTCTAAAAAACATAAATGTGAAGTATACACAGCTGAAGATTGTTCAACACAGTTCATAAGGAATAACATGTGTCATGAGCTGCTACTCAACTGCATGCTTTACTTACTAGTAAAATCAAGACTTGTATTCTTCTTCCCATGGAGCTATAAGCGTGCAACAAGTTTTCCTCAAAAGCTTTTCAAGAGGAATAAACTGTCCACACCCTTTATAGCATAGGCTAAACTTAAATCCACTAGCTGTGAAAAAGGTTGAGGATGGCTTTTTTACTTACTTATTTCCCCTAAATTTCTTTTATTAGATCAGATAATAATAATATTAAGTGTTATTAATCAAATTCTTATGATTTCCCTTTAAAAAATATCTCAGATACATCAGTGTTGCCTGAGTTAATGTATATCCCTAAAAGTGAAACATTAGGTTGTATATGAAATCTTGGCTTTCTTGGCTGAGATCAGTCAGGGACAGGCATTTTCTCAATCTGATCCTAGAGGTATTTCTGAGAAAGAGATATATGTTTATTTGCTGTTCTCTAGAAGAAGGGCAAATGAATATGCTTCAAGAAGAGAGTATTACTATCATCAGTTTAGAAAGCTCAAAATGTATGTGCCAAGCAAACCTATAAAATGCCATATGCCTTCACCCCTAAAATTGTAATAATAAAAATGCTAACAATGTGTCTATTCCACATAATTCAAATGCCTCAATTTCCCTATATGCAAGAAATAAGTGGGCAGATTTTTCTTATCTCTTGGCGAGGGATATTGTGAGGAATTAATTTCAGAATTATTTTTCCTCTTTAGATGAAAGTTGCTAGGACTATAGCGATAAGAATTATGTTATAAGACAGTCTTTATATTCCAGATAGGCTGCACGTTGGAAATGTGTACTCTTTAGTTTTTTGTTTTTTTTTTCTTTTTTAATTTTATTTTATTTAATTTATTTTTTTAAACATCTTTATTGGAGTATAATTGTTTTACAATAGTGTGTTAGTTTTTCCTTTACAACAAACTGAATCAGTTATACATATACATATGTTCCCATATCTCTTCCCTCTTGCATCACCCTCTCTCCCACCCTCCCTATCCCACCCCTCTAGGTGGTCACAAAGCACAGAGGTGATCTCCCTGTGCTATGCAGCAGCTTCCCACTAGCTATCTAATTTACATTTGATAGTGTATATATGTCCCTGCCACTCTCTCACTTCGTCGCAGCCCACCCTTCCCACTCCCCATATCCTCAAGTCCATGCTCGAGTAAGTCTGTGTTTTATTCCCATCCTACCACTAATCTCTTCATGACGTTTTTTTCCCTTAGAGTCCATATATATGTGTTAGCATACGGTATTTGTTTTTCTCCTTCTGACTTACTTCACTCTGTATGACAGACTCCAGGTCCATCCACCTCATTATAAATAACTCAGTTTCATTTCTTTTTATGGCTGAGTAATATTCCATTGTATATATGTGCCACATCTTCTTTATCCATTCATCTCTTGATGGACACTTAGGTTGCTTCCATGTCCTGGCTATTGTAAATAGAGCTGCAATGAACATTTTGGTACATGAGTCTTTCTGAATTATGGTTTTCTCAGGGTATATGCCCAGTAGTGCGATTGCTGGGTCGTATGGTAGTTCTATTTGTAGTTTTTTAAGGAACCTCCATACTGTTCTCCATAGCGGCTGTATCAATTTACATTCCCACCAGCAGTGCAAGAGGGTTCCCTTTTCTCCACACCCTCTCCAGCATTTATTGTTTCTAGAGTTTTTGATGATGGCCAATCTGACCGGTGTGAGATGATATCTCATTGTAGTTTTGATTTGCATTTCTCTAATGATTAATGAGGTTGAGCATTCTTTCATGTGTTTGTTAGCAATCTGTATATCTTCTTTGGAGAAATGTCTATTTAGTTCTTCTGCCCATTTTTGGATTGGGTTGTTTCTTTTTTTGTTATTGAGCTGCATGAGTTGCTTATAAATTTTGGAAATTAATCCTTTGTCAGTTGCTTCATTTGCAAATATTTTCTCCCATTCTGAGGGTTGTCTTTTGGTCTTGTTTATGGTATCATTTGCTGTGCAAAAGCTTTTAAGTTTCATTAGGTCCCATTTGTTTATTTGTGCTTTTATTTCCATTTCTCTAGGAGATGGGTCAAAAAGGATCTTGCTGTGATTTATGTCGTATAGTGTTCTGCCTATGTTTTCCTCTAAGAGTTTGATAGTGTCTGGCCTTACATTTAGGTCTTTAACCCATTTTGAGTTTATTTTTGTGTGTGGTGTTAGGGATTGTTCTAATTTCACACTTTTACATGTAGCTGTCCAGTTTTCCCAGCACCACTTATTGAAGAGGCTGTCTTTTCTCCACTGTATATCCTTCCCTCCTTTATCAAAGATAAGGTGACCATATGTGTGTGGGTTTATCTCTGGGCTCTCTATCCTGTTCCATTGATCTATATTTCTGTTTTTGTGCCAGTACCATATTGTCTTGATTACTGTAGCCTTGTAGTAGAGTCTGAAGTCGGGGAGTCTAATTCCTCCAGCTCCATTTCTCGTTCTCAAGATTGCTTTGGCTACTCGGGGTCTTTTGTGTTTCCATACAAATTGTGAAATTTTTTGTTCTAGTTCTGTAAAAAATGCCAGTGGTAATTTGATAGGGATTGCATTGAATCGGTAGATTGCTTTGGGTAGTATAGTCATTTTCACCATGTTGATTCTTCCAATCCAGGAACATGGTATATTTCTCCACCTATTTGTATCATCTTTAATTTCTTTCATCAGTGTCTTATAGTTTTCTGCATACAAGTCTTTTGTCTCCTTCGGTAGGTTTATTCCTAGATATTTTATTCTTTTTGTTGCAATGGTAAATGGGAGTGTTTTCTTAATTTCACTCTCAGATTTTTCATCATTAGTGTATAAGAATGCCAGAGATTTCTGTGCATTAATTTTGTATCCTGCAACTTTACCAAATTCATTGATTAGCTCTAGTAGTTTTCTGGTAGCATCCTTAGGATTCTCTATGTATAGTATCATGTCATCTGCAAACAGTGACAGCTTTACTTCTTCTTTTCCTATTTGGATTCCTTTTATTTCTTTTTCTTCTCTGATTGCTGTGGCTAGAACTTCCAAAACTATGTTGAATAAGAGTGGTGAGAGTGGGCAACCTTGTCTTGTTCCTGATCTTAGTGGAAATGGTTTCAGTTTTTCACCATTGAGAACGACGCTAGCTGTGGGTTTGTCATATATGGCCTTTATTATGTTGAGGAAAGTTCCCTGTATGCCTACGTTCTGCAAGGTTTTTATCATAAATGAGTGTTGAATTTTGTCAAAAGCTTTCTCTGCATCTATTGAGATGATCATATGGTTTTTCTCCTTCAGTTTGTTGATATGGTGTATCACGTTGATTGATTTGCGTATATTGAAGAATCCTTGCATTCCTGGGATAAACCCCACTTGATCATGGTGTATGATCCTTTTAATGTGCTGTTGGATTCTGATTGCTAATATTTTGTTGAGGATTTTTGCATCTATGTTCATCAGTGATATTGGCCTGTAGTTTTCTTTCTTTGTGACGTCTTTGTCTGGTTTTGGTATCAGGGTGATGGTGGCCTCATAGAATGAGTTTGGGAGTGTTCCTCCCTCTGCTATCTGTTGGAAGAGTTTGAGAAGGATAGGTGTTAGCTCTTCTCTAAATGTTTGATAGAATTCGCCTGTGAAGCCATCTGGTCCTGGGCTTTTGTTTGCTGGAAGATTTTTAATCACAGTTTCAATTTCAGTGCTTGTGACTGGTCTGTTCATATTTTCTATTTCTTCCTGGTTCAGTCTCGGCAGGTTGTGCATTTCTAAGAATTTGTCCATTTCTTCCAGCTTGTCCATTTTATTGCCATACAGTTGCTTGTAGTAATCTCTAATAATCTTTTGTATTTCTGCAGTGTCAGTTGTTACATCTCCTTTTTCATTTCTAATTCTATTAATTTGAGTCTTCTCCCTTTTATTCTTGATGAGTCTGGCTAATGGTTTATCAATTTTATTTATCTTCTCAAAGAACCAGCTTTTAGTTTTATTGATCTTTGCTATTGTTTCCTTCACTTCTTTTTCATTTATTTCTGATCTGATCTTTATGATTTCTTTCCTTCTGCTAAATTTGGGGTTTTTTTGTTCTTCTTTCTCTAATTGCTTTAAGTGCAAAGTTAGGTTGTTTATTCGAGATGTTTCCTGTTTCTTAAGGTATGATTATATTGCTATAAACTTGCCTCTTAGAACAGCTTTTGCTGTATCCCATAGGTTTTGGGTCGTCGTGTCTCCATTGTCATTTGTTTCTAAGTACTTTTTGATTTCCTCTTTGATTTCTTCAGTGATCACTTTGTTATTAAGTAGTGTATTGTTTAGCCTCCATGTGTTTGTATTTTTTACAGATCTTTTCCTGTAATTGATATCTAGTCTCATAGCGTTGTGGTCGGAAAAGATACTTGATACGATTTCAATTTTCTTAAATTTGCCAAGGCTAGATTTGTGACCCAATATATGATCAATCCTGGAGAATGTTCCATGAGCACCTGAGAAGAATGTGTATTCTGTTGTTTTTGGATGGGATGTCCTATAAATATCAATTAAGTCCATCTTGTGTAATGTATCATTTAAAGCTTGTGTTGCCTTATTTATTTTCATTTTGGATGATCTGTCCATTGGTGAAAGGGGGGTGTTAAAGTCCCCCATTATAATTGTGTTACTGTCGATTTCCCCTTTTAAGGCTGTTAGTATTTGCCTTATGTATTGAGGTGCTCCTATGTTGGGTGCATAAATATTTACAATTGTTATATCTTCTTCATGGATCGATCCCTTGATCATTATGTAGTGTCCTTCTTTGTCTCTTGTAACAGTCTTTATTTTAAAGTCTATTTTGTCTGATATGAGAATTGCTACTCCAGCTTTCTTCTGATTTCCATTTGCATGGAATATCTTTTTCCATCCCCTTACTTTCAGTCTGTATGTGTCCCTAGGTCTGAAGTGGGTCTCTTGTAGACAGCATATATATGGGTCTTGTTTTTGTATCCATTCAGCCAGTCTGTGTCTTTTGGTGGGAGCATTTAATCCATTTACATTTAAGGTAATTATCGATATGTATGTTCCTATTACCATTTACTTAATTGTTTCGGGTTGTTCTTGTAGGTCTTTTCCTTCTCTTGTGTTTCTTGCCTAGAGAAGTTCCTTTAGGATTTGCTGTAGAGCTGGTTTGGTGGTGCTGAACTCTCTCAGCTTTTGCTTGTCTGTAAAGGTTTTAATTTCTCCATCAAATCTGAATGAGATCCTTGCTGCGTAGAGTAATCTTGGTTGTAGGTTTTTTTCCTTCATCACTTTAAATATATCCTGCCACTCCCTTCTGGCTTGTAGAGTTTCTGCTGAAAGATCAGATGTTAACCTTATGGGGATTCCCTTTTGTGTTATTTGTTGTTTTTCCCTTGCTGCTTTTAATATGTTTTCTTTGTATTTAATTTTTGACAGTTTGATTATTATGTGTCTTGGCGTGTTTCTCTTTGGGTTTATCCTGTATGGAACTCTCTGTGCTTCCTGGACTTGATTGACTATTTCCTTTCCTATATTAGGGAAGTTTTCCACTATAATCTCTTCAAATATTTTCTCAGTCCCTTTCTTTTTCTCTTCTTCTTCTGGGACCCCTATAATTCGAATGTTGGTGCGTTTAATGTTGTCCCAGAGGTCTCTGAGACTGTCCTCAGTTCTTTTCATTCTTTTTTCTTTCTTCTGCTCTGCAGTAGTTATTTCCACTATTTTATCTTCCAGGTCACTTATCCGTCCTTCTGCCTCAGTTATTCTGCTATTGATCCCATCTAGAGTATTTTTAATTTCATTTATTGTGTTGCTCATCGTTTCTTGCTTCCTCTTTATTTCTTCTAGGTCCCTGTTAACTGTTTCTTGCAAATTGTCTATTCTATTTCCAAGATTTTGCATCATCTTCACCATCATTATTCTAAATTCTCTTTCAGGTAGATTGGCTATTACCTCTTCATCTGTTAGGTCTGGTGTGTTTTTATCTTGCTCCTTCATCTGTTGTGTGTTTTTCTGTCTTCTCATTTCGCTTATCTTACTGTGTTTGGGGTCTCCTTTTTGCACGCTGCAGGTTCGTAGTTCCTGTTGTTTTTGGTGGCTGTCCCCAGTGGCTAAAGGTGGTTCAGTGGGTTGAGTAGATTCCCTGGTTGGGGGGACTAGTGCCTCTGTTCTGGTGGATGAGGCTGGATCTTGTCTTTCTGGTGGGCAGGTCCTCGTCTGGTGGTGTGTTTGGGGATGTTGGTAACCTTATTATGATTTTAGGCAGCCTCTCTGCTAATGGATGGGGCTGTAGACCTGTCTTGCTCTTTGTTGGGGATAGGGTGTCCAGCACTGTTCTTTGCTGGTCCTTGAGTGAAGCTGGGTCTTGGTGTTGAGATGGAGATCTCTGGGAGATTTTCACCGTCTGATATTACGTGGAGCTGGGAGGTCTCTTGTGGACTAGTGTCTTGAGGTTGGTTCTCCCACCTCAGGGACACTGCCCTGGTGCCTGGCTGGGGCGCCAAGAACCTTTAATCCACACGGCTCAAAATAAAAGGTAGAATAAATAGAAAGGAAAAAAAAGGAAGGAAGGAAGGAAGGAAGGAAGAAAGGAAGGAAGAAATGAAGGAAGGAAGCAAGAAAGGAAGGAAGGAAGGTGTAGAGGAAGAAAGGGAGGAAGGAAGAGAGGAAGGGAGGAAAGAAGGGGGGAAGGAAGGAAGAAAGGAGGGAAGGAGGGAAGAAAGGAAGGAAGAAAGGAAGAAAGAAAGGGAGAAGACAGAGTAGTATAAAGTATAGTTATTAAAGTAAAAAATAATTATTAAGAAGAAAAATTTCCTTTAAAAAAAAAAAAAAAAACAGAAAAATGGGTTGGTCTAACCCTAGGACAAATGGTGAAAGCAAAGCTATACAGACAAAATCTCACACAGCAGCACACACATACACACTCACAAAAAGAAAAAAAAAGGGGAAAATAATAGTATATCTTGCTCCCAAAGTCCACCTCCTCAACTTGGGATGATTCGTTGTCTATTCAGGTTTTCAACAGATGCAGGGCACTTAAAGTTGATTGTGGAGCTTTAATCCGCCGCTTCTGAGGCTGCTGGGAGAGACCTCCCCCTCTCCTCTCTGTTCGCACAGCTCCTGGGGTTCAGCTTTGGACTTGGTCCCGCCTCTGCGTGTAGGTTGTCCGAGGGCGACTGCCCTTCGCTCAGACAGGACGATGTTAAAGGAGCAGTTGATTCGGGGGCTCCGGCTCACTCAGGCTGGGGGGAGGGAGCGGCACGGGGGCGGGGCGAGTCCGCGGCGGCAGAGGCCGACGTGACGCTGCACAGGCCCAAGGCACGCCGTGCGTTCTCCCGGGGAAGCTGTCCCTGGATCCCGGGACCCCGGCAGTGGCGGGCCGCACGGGCTCCCGGGAGGGCCGGTGTGGAGAGTGACCTGTGCTCACACACAGGCCTCTTGGTGGTGGCAGCAGCAACCTTAGCGTCCGACACCCATCTCTACTGTCCGTGCCGACAGCCGCGGCTCGCGCCCGTTTCTGGAGCTCCTCTACGCGGTGCTCTTAATCCCCTCACCTCACACCCGAGGAAGCAAAGAGGCAAGAAAAAGTCTCTTGTCTCTTCGGCAGCTCCGCGCCCGCTTCTGGGGCTCCTTTAAGCGGCGCACTTAATCCCCTCTCCTCGCGCCCAGGCAGCAAAGAAGGAGGAAAAGGTCTCTTGGCTCTTCGGCAGCTCCAGACTTCTCCCGAACTCCCTCCCGGCCAGCCGTGGCGCACCAGCCCCCTTCAAGCTGTCTTCACTCTGCCAACTCCGGACCTTTCCCTGGGATCCGACTGAAGCCCGAGCCTCAGCTCCCGCCCCGCCCGCCCCGGTGGGCGAGCAGACAAGCCTCTCGGGCTGGTGAGTGCTGGTCGGCACCGATCCTCTGCGGGAATCTCTCCGCTTTGCCCTCCGCACCCCTGTTGCTGCTCTCTCCTCCGCGGCTCCGGAGCTTCCCCCTCCGGCGCCCGCAGTCTCCGCCCGCGAAGGGGCCTCTAGTGTGTGGGAGTCTTTCCTCCTTCACGGCTCCCTCCCACTGGCGTAGGTCCCGTCCCTATTCTTTTGTCCCTGTTTATTCTTTTTTCTTTTGCCCTACCCAGATATGTGGGGAGTTTCTTGCCTTTTTGGAGGTCTGAGGTCTTCTGCCAGCGTTCGGTGGGTGTTCTATAGGAGAAGTTCCATGTGTAGATGTATTTCTGATGTCTCTGTGAGGAGGAAGGAGATCTCCGCGTCTTACTCTTCTGCCATCTTTAAGCCGTCTCTCGTACTCTTTAGTTTTAAGATGATTATTTATGTCAAAACTTTATTCCAGTTGCCTTTGATAAGCATCATAAATACAATGAATTACTTGTGCTTTCTTTATAAAACTGACTTTGAATCTTTTAATACAAGTTTCTTAGTCACAATATGCTTGTTTCTATGTGCAGTGCATATAGTAATCTTGACTGCAGCTTCCTGCAGGGTCTAGGATATCCTGCTGAGCTTCACATGACCAACATTATAACAGCACTGCTTGCAACTCACTGTATTTCATATTCTCAACTCAAGATTATTCATCTCTTTTCCCCCAGATGTTAGTTGTTATTTAGTTCCTGTGACTTTTAGAAATCTTCTAAACAAGGTCATTTTGGATTTTCAGGTCAATATGCTAACCAGCCTGTCAATGCTTTCCCCAGACTTCCACTGAAAGAACAGAAAGTGAAGGAAAGTTATTAGCAGTAATGGCAATTCAGAAAATTAGTTAAAATTTTATCAGGACTTAAGATGCTGATATGATATGAAATGTCAGAACAATGCAGGAAATCAGTAAATTAGAACCTACACCTAGTGTGTTTATCTGTGTCAGAGGTATGGATTATTTGCTGACCTAAGGGAAGGCCTCATACAGCATTGGATCTGCTTTATGAAGCAGGCAGGCAATAAGAAAGACTCCATTTTCCTATTCCTCTCATTGATATTTCTTTTTGTCTGCATCTCTTATCAAATAAATTTGTCAGCAGTGTTACTGGAAGGAGGAGTGGGAAAGTAGTACAGCACTACGTCCTGGGATGTGGAATCAGTGATAGAAAATGGGTGGAAAAAGAGCCTTCTGGGGTTGCAGTTTTATTAGATTGTTTTCAGGCAAGAAATAATTGCAAACTGCTTCAAATTGTCTGGAAAAAATGCCCTCCTCAGAAACTAAGGATCAGGAATGGTAAGCAGGTAGTCTCTTCTCCAACCAGCAGAGCCATGCTAGATGAATGACTGCTAGATACTGCACATGTGCAAATGTGACTCTGGTTTAAAGCAATAAACAAACAAAATATCAGTGACATAAGTGATACTTTTAACAGGTACTAGGATGATGCTTCTCAGCATGTGCTCCATGTACTACCTACATCAGCCTTGCTTTGGAAGCTTGTTAGATGTATAAATTCCCCAGCCTCTCTTTTTCTCACATGTCAGCTTTGTTGTGATAACTATCCCACAACTTCAGGTACTTACAACAACAAACATCCGTTTATGGCTCAGGAGTGCTGGTGATTTGATGTATATGTTTTCTCATTCTTGGACTTAGCCTGAAGGAAGAGTTGCTTCCTAGCCCATGCTCTTCTCCTGACAGAGGTCAGCATCAAGAGATGGATTGGACCCACATAATTTTGTTTGAAATACACCTTTTGGGTGTGGTATGTATTACATAGATTTACATTATTTTGTCCAAAGTAAGATACCAATCGGAAGTACTATAAACCATTTAACAATAAGTGAGGATACATATCCCTTTATAAAGAAGGGAGAAAAAACAGTTGTGAAAAATGATACAATCTCTCACAACCTCAGAAAATAATATTTCAGTAGGTTTAGTGGGGCCCATGAATTGCATTTTAACAGTCCTCCCATGTTTTATGGATAGATTTTTAATTTGAGAATCACTGAGCCATGTAAATAGTGAAAAGCTTTGTGTTATTTTTTGTATGTTAAAGTGGAGATTATGCTCTATATGCATAAGAAAAACATTTTGGCAAAAAAATTAATTAAGATACATTTTTAGAAGTATCTCCTTTGTATTATAATATGATAACATTAAGTATAGTCTAAAATTGGATAAAAGGGGATAAAAATACAACATGTTGAAATTAGTAGAGAGCAGTTTATGAAACAAGCAGAGGTGAAATGGGACTTGAAGAGATAAGTATTCAACATCAAGCATTTAATATGAATTAGAAACATTGATGAGTGTAATTGGCAATGCAGAGTATCAAGTCTACAATATGGAGAACTATCTTGAAAAATCATTCTCAAGTATAGAGGAATGTATGAAGAAGATGAAATGGATACAACTGAGATAATATGTAAAACAGAGAATGGCAACTTAATATTCTAGTGACATGTCAAAAACACAAAAGGAAAATACAATATGGGTAAGAGTGAAAAAAGGGAAAAAAACTGTCTGTATAAAAAAAAAAAAATTAAGTTGCACATTGAAAGAACACAGTGAATGTCAAATTGTTGAAATGTATGTATATAAAATATTTGAATTTTAAGAAAACATTTTTCAAATGTCCAGAAAATAGAAAAGAGGTTACTTTAAACATTTATTTTATTGGTATGGCCTCAGACTTCTGCAGTACAACATTGAGCCAATGAAGCAACATTTGTAGATATTTGAAGGAAAATGTTTAACCTCAAATTTCTGTAACAAGCCAACTTATCTTCCACATCTAAAGACATTTTAAAATAATGTTCCCATATCTTCAAAGCTCAGAAAGTATACCACTTATAATTTTTTCCTTGTGTATCCTAAATATGTGTTTTCTAAATATGCTAGAAATAGTTTCTCTAAAAAGTTATATGATGAAAAATAATAATTATCTGTATCTAAAAATAACAAAATATAGTAACAAAAATATGATATTTTGGAGACAGGTAGGAAGAAATGAAACGAAGCCAAATTTTTCATCTTTTGACAATTCAATATTGTATGCAACCCCCCAAAGGTCCAACAATGTTAAAACAGAGAAATAAAATTAGGATACATTCAAATGATACAGACTTTTAAAGCACAGATTTGAAAACTACTCAAGAAATGATAACTTTCCTCATTTCTTTACTTAAGTAAAATATATTAAATATGGAATTAAAATGTATATGTTGTGTATAATTTTGCTAAAGATTCATGAAGTAAAATAAAACACAGTAGGTAACAATGACACACATTGTGCCCAGATCTTAGTCCCTAGTGACATTCTCCAATAAGAGGAACAAAGACTCTGGGGAAGTAGCTGATTCCCTGACTGGGACATAGAATATAGAAGACAAGCTGGAGCATCTTATAGTGACAGAAATTAAGTCCTAAAAAACAAAACAAAACAAAATTAAACACACGCATACACACACACAAAATGATTGGGTATGAGAAAGAGACATAAGAGCAAACTAAACAACCTCCCAATAACCAAAACAGAAACAATTTAAGCAGCAAACTACACTTTGATAAGTGTAGCACCAGAGTTAGTCACGAAGTTAGTATAAAGTTAGTTTATGAGTGAATAAATACATAAACAAAAAAAAGGAGATATAAATCTCCTGCACAGAAAAACTTCCAGCATTTTATGTAGATAATCCAATTTCTTTTTTTTAAAGAGAGTTTTAGCCTTTTTTTTTAAACGTTTTATTTTAAATTGGAGTACAGTTAACAATGTTGTGTTAGTTTCAGGTATACAACAAAGAGATTCAGTTATACATATACATGTATCTATTCTTTTTCAAATTATTTTTCCAATTAAACTCAATGAGGTAGGGCATAACTCTTCAGTATGTAGGTGTTGGCTTCCCATAGTGACTTTCTTCCAAAGTACAGTATAGAAAGGAGGCATGAAAGAGTGGTAACACTACCTCAGCCAGGTGATCAAGGTCAACATTAGCAGCAATAAGTTACATATAATATGTACTCTTTTGATATGATGTGATGAAAATGACATTTTACCTCTGCTTGGGGTTCCCCCAAAACCCATAACCTCTAATATAAAACATCAGACAAATCTCAAGTCATAAATATTCTATGAAATATCAAACCCATGCTCTTCAAAACTTTTAATATCATCAAAAATAAGGAAAGTCTGAGAAGTTATCACAGACCACAGGAGACCAAAGAGGTGTGATGACTCAATTAACATGGTATCCTAAATTGGATCATGGAGTAGAAAAGGGACATTAGGAAAAAAACTTAGGAAATGCAAATAAAATATTGGCTTCAGTCAATATATTAATATGGGTTAACTAATTTTAACAAATCTACTGTGTAAATGTAAAATGTTTAATAGTAGAGGAAATGGGGTATGGGGTTTATGGAAACTGTACTATCTTCACAATTTTCTGTAAATCTAAACCTTTCTAAAAAATATAATTTATTTTTTAAAAGACTATACGAATTTTTACTGATTTCTGGATTATGATGTTATTAGAATTTAATTTGTATTCTCCTATTAGAAAAAGGTGTTAAATTTTATTTTAATATGAAGAAAATTATTCCTATTTTGGTGACAGAGATAGGAATGATGGACAGAAAAGAAATCAGTAATGTATGATTACAGTATTTCATTTCAGGCTATATAAATAGAATTGCAAAGATTTGTGGACTCACCCATCTACAAAAAGAGACATGTGATAAAAATGAGAATAATTTTGATTTACTGTGAAAATTACTCAGTTAACTATCAATAGGTAAAGATTATAGCCCTCCTTAGAAAAATTAACTAGCTGTATGTGGCAATTCCTTTACCCCTCTCTGCAGGTGAAGTTGCTCATGAATAAGTGGTGGAACTCAGATTAGTTTAACTGCAAGAGCTTGCTATCTCTAAAAATCTGTTATTTGTGTTTAAGCCAGTGATGTTCAAGTTAGGTCTGCTACTAGTAATGCTATTTTATTCACACTAGTCCTTTGATAATTAGGGTGACATTAGGTTCTGACTTGAATAGTCGTCCATATTTTTTCTGTTGAGAATAAGTACCCCCTTTGCCAGTACCCCCTTTAATTTGTCAAATGTATAATTTTGGTAAATTAAATGGCTAACTTATTTCATTGATAAAGAAATATTGTATAAAATAAAGTCCCCTCAGAAATGCTGTAATCATTATTTAACACCATGCCCTTCACTTTACGTCAGGTGGACAAAGGCATTGAGCATATGAATAGCTTCTTTGCAGTTCTGAAGAAAAAGCTATTGTGTTTACCACCTATATGATAGTTCTTTATTATTTTTACAAAGACTTTTTAATATATTCTTTCTAGAGTTCAGAAATAAGAAAAAATGATATCTTCCTTTGTAAATTAAAATGCTATCTGTGATTTATAATTCAATATCTGTAGTTCATTCTGTTTCTCTTTTAGCCTTGACTTCCAGGAAACATTGAACCAAATTTTGCTCTCAAACATAAGAACTTTCCTTAGCTTAGGTTTTCCAGTACAATTATTTGTTTCCTAATATTTGTTGCTTTGTTCATATTTTTATATTTAAATATAAAAACTATCTTCTTTTCTTGGAAATTGGCATTGTGTGTGTGTGTGTGTGTGTGTGTGTGTAAAATAAACAATAGTATGTTATTAACTGGTCTAAGGCATTATCCTACTAAGTTATGGTAAGTTATAACTTCTCTATTAATATTATATACAAATTATTGTTTAGCTGCTTCACAATGCTTTCTATTTTCTACTGAAACCTGCATCTTTTTTTTTTTTTTTTTTTTTTTTTTTTTAAGCTGCATGTGTAACTACCATTTTGGAGCAGCTGTATACTGATCCTGAATAATGTCCTGTTAAAAGATAAGCCATATTTCTCATCAGTTGAAAGAGGTGTTATTGAACATGAAATTAGGCAAATGAACTTTAAAGAGAAAAATCTATCTGTAAATTAAATATTTCCTCCCTAAAACTCTGAAACTCTAAAATATCTAAATGATAAACTTGCAATTGTTGGTAAAAAAAAAAGTTGTTCTTTAAAAGAAATACAATAATTGTACTAATTGATTGTAGAAATCATTAAACCATGCTTTTCTGACCTTACTTGACTTTCTTCTCTATTTCCAACATTTCTCCTTTTAATGAAATGATACATGAAAAATTGCAAATCTCAGGGAATATCACACATGTTTTTACTCTTAAATGATCATGGTAGTCTTAAACCAACTCTGGTATCTGGTTTATTACCTCCCTGGAACCTTATATGAAGATGTGCTTAGTAGGATGTAGATCTCCTGTTGGTACTTCCATATCCCACTGAAGCAGTGGGTACTCAATCACATTCTGTGGCTTCACAATCTAAGTTATTGTTTTGCCTCTAGGTTTGGACAACTTAACCTGTATTTACAATGGTCAAATAACCACATGAATGATTCTAGCAAATAAATTTCCAATTAAAATGTCAACAAAACAGTTTTTATACTACTTATACAAAAGTTTCAAGGAAATTCAAACTTGCAGATGCAGACTGATCACTAGTGGGTTCAGAAACACCATGCAAATAAAGCTTAGCATTCTGATAAAGATAATCTACAAGAAATATAGTTTTAATCACCAAAGGCCCTAGATATGATATTTACATTTAATGTTTGGGTAGACATATGTGGTGAAGACAAAATAAAATAACTCAAAATTAATGAAGCCCAGAGGATTGGTTCAAGATGGCAGAGTAGAAGGATGTGAGCTAACTCCCTCTTGCAAGAACACTGGAATCACAATTAACTGCTGAACAATCATAGACAGGACAATACTGGAACTCACCAAACAAGATAACCCACATCCAGAGAGAAGGGATACACTGCAATGAGATGGTAGGAGGGGCGCAATCACAATAAAATCAAATCCCATAACCACTGGGTGGGTGATGCACAAAGTGGAGAACAATTATACCACAGAAGTCCACCCACTGGAGTGAAGGTTCTGAGACTCACATCAGGTTTCCCAACTTGGGGGTCCAGCAACAGCAAGAGGAATTCCCAGAGAATCAGACTCTGAAGGCTAGCAGGACATGATTGCAGGACTTTGATAGGACTAGGGGAAAGAGAGACTCCACCCTTGGAGGGCACACACAAAGCAGAGTCTGCATCAGGACCTGGGGGGAGGAACAGTGACCCCAAAGGAAACTGAACCATACCTACCTGCTAGTGTTGGAGGGTCTCTTGCAGAGGTGGGTGGTAGCTGTGGCTCACTGCAGGGACAAGAACACTGGCAGCAGAACTTCTGGGAAGTAATCTTTGGCATGAGTCCTCCCAGAGTCTGCCATTAGTCCCACCAAAACGTCTGTAGCCTCCAGTGCTGTGTCACCTCAGGCCAAACAACCAACAAGGAGGGAACTCAGCTGCACCCATCAGCAGACAAGGGGATTAAAGTTTTACTGAGCTCTGCCCACCAGAGCAACACCCAGCTGTACCCACCACCAGTCCCTCCCATCAGGACGCTTGCACAGGCCTCTTAGATAGCCTTATCCACCAGAAGGCAGACAGCAGAAACAAGAACTACAAGCCTGCATCCTGTGGAATGAAAACCACATTCACAGAAAGATAGGAAAAATGAAAAGGCCAAGGACTATGTACCAGATGAAGGAAAAAGATAAAACTCCAGAAAAACAACTAAAAAAGCAGAGATAAGCAACCTTCCAGAAAAAAGAATTCAGAATAATGATAGTGAAGATAATAATGATGATAGAATAATGATAGTGAAGATGATCCAGGAGCTCAGAAAAAGAATGGAGGCAAAGATTAAGAAGATGCAAAAAATGTTTAACAAAGATGTAGAAGAATTAAAGGACAAACACCTAGAAGAATTAAAGAACAAACAAACAGAGATAAACAAAACAATAATTGAAACAAAAAATACATTAGAAGGAATCAATAGCAGAATAACTGAGGCAGAAGAACAGAAGAGTGACTTGGAAGACAGAATGGTGGAATTCACTGCCATGGAACAAAATAAAGAAGAAAAGAATGAAAAGAAATGAAGACAGCCTAAGAGACCTCTGGAAAACATTAAACACACTAACATTTGCATTATAGTGGTCCCAGAAGGAGAAGAGAGAGAGAAAGGAACAGAGAAAATATTTGAGGAGATTATAGTCAAAAACTTCCCTAGTATGGGAAAAGAAATAGCCACCCAAGTCCAGGAAGAGCAGAGATCCTCAGGCAGGATAAATCCAAGGAGGAACACATCAAGACACATAGTAATCAAATTGACAGAAATTAAAGACAAAGAAAAAATATTAAACAAAACATTATTGAAAGCAAAAATGGAAAAATGACAACATACAAGGGAACTATACAAACCAGAAGGGAGTGGCATGATATATTTTAAGAGATTAAAGGGAAGAACCTACAACCAACATTACTCTACCCGGCAAGTATCTCATTCAGATTTGATGGAGAAATCAAGATCTTTACAGACAACCAAAAGCTAAGAGAATTCAACACCATCAAACCAGCTCTACAACAAATGCTAAAGGAACTTCTCTAAGCAGGAAACACAAGAGAAGAAAAGGACCTACAAAAAACAAAAACAAAACAATTAAGAAAATGATAATAAGAACATACATATTGATAATTACCTTAAATGTGAATGGATTAAATGCTCCAACCAAAACACACAGACTTTAAAAAAAAGAATGTTACAAGAGACAAGGAAAGACACTACATAATGATCAAGGGATCAATCCAAGAAGAAGACATAACAATTATAAATATATATGCACCCAACATAGGAGCACCTCAATACATAAGGTAAATGCTAACAGCTATAAAATAGGAAACTGACAGTAACACAGTAATAGTAGGGGACTTTAACACCTCACTTACACTTATGGATAAATCATCCAGATGGAAAATTAATAAGGAAACACAGCTTTAAATAACACAAGAGAGAAGATAGATTTAATTGATATTTATAGGACATTCCATCCAAAAACAGCAGATTAGGGCTTCACTGGTGGCACAGTGGTTAAGAATCCACCTGCCAATGCAGGGGATATGGGTTCAAACCCTAACTGAGGAAGATCCCACATCCCATGGGGCAACTAAGCCTGTGCACCACAACTACTGAGCCTGTGTGCCGCAACTACTGAAGCCCTCATGACTAGAGCCCATGCTCTGCAACAAGAGAACTCACTGCAGTGAGAAGCTCGCACCCCGCAACAAAGAGTAGCCCCTGCTCACCGCAACTAGAGGAAGCCTGCTTGCAGGAATGAAGAACTAATGAAGCCAAAAATAAAAACAAATAAATAAATAAAATTAAAAATAAAAAATTCCCAGCAGATTACACTTTCTTCTCAAGTGCACATGATACATTCTTCAGGAGAGACTGCATCTTGGGTCACAATTCAAGCCTTGATAAATTTAAGAAAATTGAAATCATTTGAAACATCTTTTCCAAACATAAAGCTATGAGATTAGAAATCAATTACAGGGGAAAAACGTAAAAAACACAAATACATGGAGGTTAAACAATACGTTACTAAATAACCAAGAGATCACTGAAGAAATCAAAGAAGAAATAAAAAAATACTTAGAGACAAATGACAATGAAAACATGATGATTCAAAACCTATGGGATGCAGCGAAAGTAGTTCTAAGAGGGAAGTTTATAGCAATACTATCCTACCTCAAGAAACAAGAAACATCTCAAATAAACAAACTAAACTTACACCTAAAGGAACTGGAGAAAGAAGAACAAACAAAACCCAAAGTTAGTAGAAGGAAAAAAAATCATAAAGATCAGAGCAGAAATAAATGAAATAGAAACAAAGAAAACATTAGCAAAGATCAATAAAACTAAAAGCTTGTTCTTTGAGAAGATAATCAAAATTGATAAATCTTTAACCATATTCATCAAGAGAAAGAGGGAGAGAACTCAAATCAATAAAATTAGAAATGGAAAAGAAGTTGCAATTGACACTGCAGAAATACAAAGTGTCATAACAGACTACTACAAGCAACTCTATGCCAATAACATGGACAACCTGGAAGAAATGGACAAATTCTTAGAAAGGTATAACCTTCCAAGACTGAATCAGGAAGAAATAAAAAATATGAACAGACCAATTACAAGTAATGAAACTGAAACTGTGATTAAAAATCTTCCAACAAACAAAAATCCAGGACCAGATGGCTTCACAGGTGAATTCTATCAAACATTTAGAGAAGAGCTAACATCCATCCTTCTCAAACTCTTCCAAAAAAATGCAGAGGAAGGAACACTCCTAAATTCATTCTATGAGACCACCATCACCCTGATACCAAACCAGAGAAAGATATCACAAAAAAAGAAAATTACAGACCAATATCACTGATGAATATAGATGCAAAACTCCTGAGCAAAATAGTAGCCAATAGAATCCAACAACACATTAAAAAGATCATTCACCATAATCAAGTGGAATTGATCACAGGGATTCAAGGATTCTTCAATATATGCTAATCAATCAATGTGATACATCATATTAACAAACTGAAGAATAAAAACCATATGATCATCTCAATAGATGCAGAAAAAGCTTTTGACAAAATTCAACACCTATTTATGACAAAAACTCTCAAGAAAGTGGGAATAGATGGACTACTTCATATATGACAAACCCACATCAAACACCATTCTCATTAGTGAAAAACTGAAAGCATTTCTTCTAAGAATAGGAACAAGACAAGGATGGCCACTCTTACTATTATTATTCAACACAGTTTTGGAAGTCTTAGCCATGGTAATCAGAGAAGAAAAAGAAATGAAAGGAATACAAATTGGAAAAGAAGAAGTAAAACTGTCACTGGGCTTCCCTGGTGGCGCAGTGGTTGAGAGTCTGCCTGCTGATGCAGGGGACGCGGGTTCATGCCCCGATCCGGGAGGATCCCACATGCCGTGGAGCAGCTGGGCCCGTGAGCCATGGCCACTGAGCCTGCGCATCTGGAACCTGTGCTCCGCAACGGGAGAGGCCACAACAGTGAGAGGCCCGCGTACCAAAAAAAAAAAAAACTGTCACTGTTTGCAGATTACATGATATCATATATAAATAACCCTAAAGATGCCTCCAGAAAACTACTAGGGCTAATCAATGAATTTGGTAAAGTTGAAAGATACAAATTAATGTGCAGAAATCTCTTGCATTCCTATACACTAACAACGAAAGATCAGAAAGAGACATTAAGGAAACAATCCCATTCACCATTGCAACAAAAAGAATACAATACCTAGGAAAAAACCTACCTAAGGAGGTAAAAGACCTGTACTCAGAAAAATATAAGACACTGATGAAACAAATCAAAGATACACGAATAGATGGAGAGATACACCATGTTCTTGGATTGGAAGAATCAATATTGTGAAAATGATTATACTACCCAAAACATTCTACAGATTCAATGCAATCCCTGTCAAATTACCAATGGGATTTTTTAAAGAACTAGAACAAAAAAATCTTAAAATTTGTATGGAGACACAAAAGACCCCAAATAGCCAAAGCAATCTGGTGAAAAAAAAAAAAAAAAAAAAAATGGAGCTGGAGGAATCAGACTCCCTGACTTCAGACTATAGTACAAAGCTACAGTAATCAAGACTATACAGTATTGGCACAAAAGCAGATATATAGATCAATGGAACAGGGTAGAAAGCCCAGAGATAAACCTAAGCAACCGTAGGTCAACTAATCTATGACATAGGAGGCAAGGATATACAATGAAGAAAAGAGAGTCTCTTCATTAAGTGGTGCTGGGAAAACTGGACACCTAATTCCATTAAAAGAATGAAATTAGAACCCTCCCTAACACCATACACAAAAATAAACTCCAAACAGATTAAAGACCTAAATATAAGACCAAACACTATAAAACTCTTAGAGGAAAACATAGGAAGAACACTTTTTGACATAAATCACAGCAAGATCTTTTTTGACCCACCTTCTAGTGTAATGGAAATAAAAACAAAAATAAACAAATGGACCTAATGAAACTTAAAAGCTTTTGCACAGCAAAGGAAACTATAAACAAGAAGAAAGATAACCCTCAGAGTGGGAGAAAATATTTGCAAATGAATCAACAAACAAATGATTAATCTCCAAAATATATAAACAGCTCATGCAGCTCAATATTTAAAAAAACAAACAACCCAATCAAAAAATGGGCAGAAGACCTAAATAGATATTTCTCCAGAGAAGACATACAGGTGGCCAAGAGGCACATGAAAAGCTGCTCAACATCACTGATTATTAGAGAAATGCAAATCAAAACCACAATGAGTTACCACCTCACCCCAGTTAGAATGGGCATCATCTGAAAATGTACAAACAACATATGCTGGAGAAGGTGTGGAGAAAAAGGAACCCTCTTGCACTGTTGGTGGGAATGTATATTGACACAGCCACTATGGAGAACAGTATGGAGGTTCCTTAAAAAACTAAGAATAGAATTACCATATGACCCAGCAATCCCACTATTGGGCATATACCCAGAGAAAACCATAATTCAAAAAAACACATGCACCCAAATATTCATTGCAGCACTATTTACAATAGCCAGGTCATGGAAGCAACCTAAATGCCCATTGACAGATGAATGGATAAAGAAGATGTGGTACATATATACATTGGAATATTCAGCCATGAAAAGGAATGAAGTTGGGTCATTTGTAGAGACATGGATGGACCTAGAGACTATCATACAGAGTAAAGTAAGCCAGAAAGAGAAAAACAAATATCATATATTAACGCATATATGTGGAATCTAGAAAAATGGTACAGATGAACCAGTTTGCAAGGCAGAAATAAAGACACAGTTGTAGTGAACAAATGTATGGACACCAAGGTGGGAAAGCAGAGGGGGGAGATGGCAGTGATGGAAGGATGCATTGAGAGATTGGGATTGACATATATACAGTAATATGTGTAAAATAGATAACTAATAAGAACCTGCTGTATAAATATAAATAAAATTCAAAAAAATAAAGTGAAGCTATAATTGCAAAAGAAAATTAATAAAGCCAAATTTTTATCAATTGTCATTTAATTAACCAAGTCACAATCAAAATAAAATATTATTTTGTTATCTGCTAATACTGTTACTGAACTTAGGTTTGGCTGCTTGCTCTTCAAAAGCTTATACTCTAGAGACAAACGTTGGTATGAAAAGAAAGCTTGCTTTATTCAGGAAGCCAATAACTTGGGGAGAATGTGGACGCATGTCAAAAACCAACACACAACTGCTGATAAGGGAACAAGAGCTTTTAAAGGGAAGTTTCAGTCGTGTAGAGGCAGGAGGGGGCTATGTGCAGAACAGCAAAGTCAGCTCTCACAGTCATATCGTAATTGGCCATGTGGTGGTCCGATCAGTATCACATTGATTAAGTACAGCTAATCTGCAGTTCCAGGGTCAGTTTGTTCCCATTTCCTTGAGACCAGTTCCCAAACTTGTGTGATGGATCAGCTTATGTCAGGCTAAAGTCTGGTCATCCTGTAGTTAATTTCTTCCAGCTGGTGGGGGTCTCAGTATCTGTAAAACAGCTCCAAGGGTATGGCTCAGAATATTATCTATAGCCCTTGAGGAGGAACTAAAGGTCCTAGACTTTGCTTAATGGCTAAACTATTATTATTTTGTCTTGTTTGACTGCTTTCCTTTCTTTCTACATTTTCTCACTTCTATGATTAAATTTATTCTTTGACTAAAGTTTTTGTACATACAAGAGGCAGGCTGAGGACATTGTGAGATCTGTTCTGGGAAGGCCCCATAGGTTCCTGCTCCATTACAATCTAACCCAAGTTATCACCTTTTACACATTGCCTTTATTCTTTCCTAGTTCCTTTACCTCTGTTCATAATTAAGTTTTGTAGCACCTAGCCTAGACTTGCTTTTCTTTTCTGTAAATGTATTTGGGTGACTAAATCCAGTTCTTTATCTTTAATTACCTTCTAACCCCAAACAGTTTCCAAACATAAACTTCTAACATTAAACCCTTTCTTAAATTCTAGACAGGTATATCTAATTGTCTTTTTTATTTTATCTGTCTATTATCTGTCTATCTATCTGTCTAATCTATGTAATCAATGTTTTATAACTGATGTAGAATTTTCTATCCTCACTCTGCCCAAAGTTGTTCCTTCCCCAGGTTTCCATAGATGAGTTCAAGGGAAAAAAAAACAGAAATAATTAAATAATCATTGATTTATCTTTAATTCACCCACCGTGGCAAATTCTGTTATATTGAACTCCACAATCTGTCCTAACTGATCAGCTTCTTTCCATTGCAGTTCTGCTGTATCTAAGTCATTATCCTCTCTCATGTAGACCTCTGCAGTAATCTTTTACATAATAGCCCTGTGTCTAGTTTTGCCAAGCCCAAATCCATCACTCATCAACAGCCAAAGTGATTTTAATAAGTCAAAATCAGGTAACTTCCTCCTCCTTGCTTGTTAGATATGCCCTCTGCCTCATCCACCAGTGTCTTTATCTTGTAACGCAGGCTACTACACTTCATATCTATTGCCTATCTTTGGACACTTCAGCATTTCAAATTCATGAATCTTTTGAATATTCACCTGGAATGTTTCTCATAATGTTAATACTGTTTACTGTCCTGTGTTATTCAGCTCTCTCTCCTCAAATATTACCTCAGTGAAACTTTCACACACCAGCAAGCCTAAAGTATACATTTAGTTATGCATTATGACACCACCCAACTGTAATAACTGCATAGCATGTTCTACTACTTTTATTTGCTTGTTATATGTACCCCTGTATTAAAATATGTTTCCATGAGAGCAAGGATTTCTTTTCTTATTTCTGAATTCTCAATGTATAGAAGAATGCCTAGCACATAGTAGACATTCAGTAATCATTGGTTTAGTAAATGGATAAATGAGTGAGTAGGAGCTATTTGGATACTTCTTTACTTTGCTTACTTGTATTGCTTACTTCTCTTAGGATGAAAATTCTACCCCCAACCCCACTTCCTGTCCCCTCACATAATCATCATCACATCATCATCCAAAGTTAGATATTTCAAAGACCATTATAATTATTTATAATATGAACCGTATTCCTTGAAAACTTGGAGACACTGTACATATATATAAAATATTGTTATTTAATTATTATTATACAGTGAACTCAAAACACTAAGCATAGCTCAAAGATAGTGATTTTTTACATCTCTTTAATTATCTTTATATAGCATGTGGTACCAATACCATAAGATATTGATACACAGTAAGTATTTTATAATCATATTACTAACTTTTTAAACCTATGAGATTAAAGTGTTTTAAATATATTCTACATTATACGTGTTATTAAAGAAATGTGACAAATATTTTCATAATTATTAATTTTCTTAAAGGATGACTTTGGAGCTCTTGAACATTTTAGTTGAAGAAAACAATTGAACAGTGTCCATTGGGATTTAAGAGGCACTAATCACCATCTTTTTTTCTTTTTGGATTATTACTAATTTGAGACAAGAACAGAAAATCGAGATGAGGTACATTATGCACTCTCAGTTTTATTACTTTACTTATCTGAGTACCAATTTCTTCATCTGACAAATGAAAAGATCAGCAATTACCATAAAATGAAGGTTATGAAATGACCCAATTCAGTCTGCATGTGATATTTACCAGAGGGAATCCTTTAGTAGCTAAGTATGTGGGTTGTGTAACAAGATTATCTGTGCTTGAATCTGGATCCATCCCTTTCTAATCCTGATCTTGGGAAAAATAACATCTGTAGGCATCAGTCTCCCCATCAATAATATGGAAATATTATTATTAATTACCTCCTGACATTGCTTTGAGAATTAAATCAGTTAATTCATGTATATCACTTAGATACCAGGAAGATAAAGAAAAACAAGCCATGGTCCCTGCTCTCAGTTTAGTAGTATAAATGGACATTGATTTTTTTAAAAGAGGTTTTGAGATGGTCATTAAAAATTGACCAGTTATAGAAGTCATACTGAAGAGGCAGTGATTAATTTTATCTAAGCTTCTCAGAGGCCAAGAAAGCAATCTGTCCAAATTCTAATGCAGCAAAACTAAAAACACCCTCTTTCGGAGTTTGAAATAGATAATTTAGGACAAATTTTAAAATATAGCATTTATATATTTGAATAATAAACTTTTCAAAGTCGTTACCTAACTATCGGACATCCTCAGTATATTAATATATCAACCCATATTGAAATAAACATATAACTGGTCTACCTTAACTGAATACTTTTGATACATAAAATTTCTTCCTGTACATTGAATTGAGGCAGTCTTGCTTACAACTACCTCTGCACGGGTTAGAAACATAACAATGTACTGTGGTATGGACGTTAGACATGATCCAGCATAGCAAGAATTCATTCATATGACCTACTCTTTCCTTTCAGCTTTCCTATTTCTCACTGTGCTCTTCCCCTCAGTCCTGCACTATTCTCGTTCAATGTCTTATTTTGTCGTATTCAGCACTGTAGAGAGTAGACAAAGGCAAAGCTGGAGGCTTTCCAGCATAGTATCGGCCATTTAAAGCTGAGACAGATTTAGTTTGTTGTTTGAAGGGAGGTGCAAAGAATAGATATTCACATGGAGGCCTTAGGACTCTTTCCAGAAGGTCAGCAAATACTATAATGCTGCCAGCTTTAGAGTAAAAGTGAGGAGGCATATATATAATGCAAAAGGGTTTTCAACAGCTCCTTGGAGAATACGTATTTTGAAGAAAAACATTCTCCATCCCAGCAATATTTAAAAATCTCCTATGGAGCTTGTAGCAAATACACATTCAAAGTCTGAATTGAATATTATGAATCAGTATTTCTGGAATGGAGCTTGGACTTTTTAGAAAATCCAATAAGTTTAGGGAAGCTCTGATGTAAGAGGCAGAATTATGAAAATTCAGCTAGGAAAGACATTTGAGAAAATCAAAATAATTCTGAGGAATACTTTCAAGAACACAGGAGGCAAAGAGATAAAAAAAAAAAACCGTGAGGATCTCTGTAAGAGGTCTTTGGGTTAGATTATTAAGGAAAAACTATGAGATTTGCAATATATTACTTATATCATAAAGAAGAAATTCCAGTAACTTAGACGTTTGTACTAATACAAGAACAATGAAAAAGATATTTATGTTTTCTAGAACAAAGTTTATGCTCTCATAGAATGAACAGGCTAATATTTTATAATGTCACATTAAGTCAAATATTTAAAGCAGCATGTCACTATATAAGCATTATCTCTCTTAGTATTTATGGAAGAAAGACAAAGTTCTTAAGATATATATAAAACTGAGAATAGGAAACCTGAGTTCAAGTACTGCCTTTTATTCTAACAACATGTATGACTACAGATAAGTCACTTTAAAAAATATTTATCAATCGCTTCACTCTGGCTTGTGTTCTTTGGTACCACTTATTCAAGAAAACTTTCTGTATACCGCAGTCAGGTGAGGTCACTGAATATTATTGTAGTAAGCTTACCTCATCAACAAATCTATACATTCATGGATGAAAGGCATAGCAAGCAAGGTATTTGGTGTCAGTAATGAAACGTTAGATGGATAGTTAAATGTAGATGTAGATACTCAGGTAAATAGCTTTAATGGAACATTAAGTGTGAGAGGGAGCATAACACATCCAATATTACTGAGCAGAGAAAGGAATAACTACCTCCTAAAGGGTCATGATGGACACTTAATGAATCCTTCCTAAAGGAGGTGGTACTCGAGCCAGACATTGGGGTTATTAAAGAATGTAGGAAGGATATTCTTGGAATTGTCAAGTATATCAGGTAGAAAAATTCTGGGCCACTTTGATGTGTATTAGTATATTTATCTGAGAACTTGCTGTGTGAAATAAAGTAGTGGGAAAAAAATTAAGGTCAAATCATCACAGTTTTGAAATGGCACCTCTTTTGAGTTTATACTTGAAGTACTAGGAAGTTACTGAAAATCTTTAAGCGGTGAAGTACTATGCATATATATCTGTATTATGGAAATTAGAGGGATGGATATGAGGTGGGATATATTGATGACAAATTCCAAGCAGATCAGTCACAAACGATTGCTGTGGTAGTATTATGAATGGTGGAGTCTTAACAATGGAATTATTCTGGTTTCCGTGTTTACTGTCTCTTATTAAATGTTGGGAGAGTGAATTGTCTCCACTCTTAATGCTTTATGATTCTAGGTAATAATCTTAATTACCTTCCTAATTCTGTTAAACCTATAACATCTATAAGGTATGCATCTCTGGCTCTGAAACCCACATGCCTGGATGTTAAGACTGTACGCCTGACCTATATTTTGGAGGTAATGAACTCCACAGCAGAAAAATAAAAGATGTAAAGGAATCTCTCTGTAGATCAGAAATATTTTATGCAGTCGTTCCTAAGTATGCCAGTCTCTCATTAATATGATTTTAAAAACTGGGAAGAATAACGCTATGCAAAATGTAGGATTCAATAAACATTTATTCAGTGAGTGAATGAATTGGTATGCATGAAGTAACTGAATTCAAAATTTAGGGTTTGGCAATATATTTAAATCTGTTTATTTAGTGGTAGAACTTGGAAAGTTCATGTAAGTTATTATAGGTTAAGGGCTACAGCAATGCCAAGAATGTAGTCATCTCTCTTTAAAAGGTAAACATTATGATGATGGTGATGAGAATTATAGAATATGAGCAAGATAAAAATTCCCTGCTACGTCCTATGGGGTCAAAGTTTCTTTGATACAGAGATTTTTTTTAAATTATGTTTAAAAATATAAATAAATTGCCACCGTGGTAGATTGGGTGATGACTCCAACTCTTAATTCTTCCTTGTATTTGTGTCCTTTGGCACATAAGCTTTTAGTGCTCCCCTACAGAGGGAAAGACAAAATTTGTTGCAGCACAACTTGCTTTGAATAATGGGATGTTAAATTATATGATTCAAGGAGTATCTTGCAAAACACTTGTACGATTTACCTTGTTTGCTATTATGTCTCTACCGTTGTCATGAAAAACACATACCTGGTTAGCCCACTTGTCCTGGGAAGAGTCTGAGAGACATGTGTAGCCATACCCAGTCGACCCAGAACATACAAGTGAGTCAAATCTAGTTCCTCAGACTAGTTCAGCTGAACTATACCCGATAAGCTTACAGCTAGTAACTACACAGGCTCATGAGAAATAATACAATTTTGTTTTAAGCCACTCAATTTTGGGGTGAATTTTTAAGCACTGATTCAACCCTCTAAATTTTTTCTTATCAAAAGTAACCAAAATACCCAGAAGAACTCTGGTACAGCAGCACAAAAATTTGTAAACTCTTCAAAGAATATCTATGGCCCTGTGAGAATTTTAAGCCACACATGATGGGCAGAAATGAAATTAAGGAATGAACATTTCTGAAAAGCTATTGTTCTGGAATGGTGGGAATTCAGTGAATACTGTTAGTTTTACAGCTTTATTTTTTTTGACCCATGTGACAGGAAGGAGAATATTTTTTATTAGAGATCTAAGAAACAACATACAACTTAATTTAAGATTAATTTTTACTTCAGAGTAGAAAATAAGAGCATCATTTGAGCATCCTTAAGTTTTCTTTTCTCCATCTCACCAATTGCTTTATAAACAGCTTTTTATATATTTCAAGGCAAAATATCTGTGCTCTTGTTTCCATACCATCTCTTCCTAATTTCTTCTATTTTTTGTTTGTTTGTTTGCTTGTTTTAGATTTTTTTTTTTGGGGGGGGGGTTCTGGAAATCACGCACTCCCCCCTCCTTTCATTTCACCAGCTCTAACTCTGAAAAACAAATAACTATAGTTTATCAGATTAGTTATAAAGATATTACTATAAACCATATAAATTGTATGCAGGGTCTAGTCCTAACACATGTAATATAAATTTACAAAGTGACACCACTGTTAGACTATTTCAAACAAGTATCTGATTATGTGGCTCCAACCTGCTTAGAGAGGCTAAGACAGAAGTAGAATAATGAATGAGTCACAAGTTCTGAATTACTAGAAGGTAGGGAATACCAAGAAGCAGTCCTCTTGGGTTCCTACAACTTGAATAGTTCAGTCAAGCTTGGGATTAATAATCATAAACCTCTAAGCAGTTAAGAACCATGGTAGCTGTTGGTGCTATTTAATAAGAATTTCTGGCTTCCTGTTATTCAAACACCCTTCCTACACTTTTCTCTTTGGGTGTAGCTATATGACCAGTCTTGGCCAAAGAATTGTGGATGGAATGACTCAAGTAATGTTTGATCAGAGTATTTGAATGTGGGTGTGAGACCCTCTGGAGATCTTTTTTCTTCTGTCACTTTGATTGGCAATATTTCAGGTAGTGGCTGCTTCATTAATTGGGTTCTGAAAGTAAAATCAAATCATTGCAGGTTACCTAGACTCTCTGTGACAAATACCTTGTCTAAGGGTACACATTAAGTATGAATATAACTGTATACAAAAGACTAGAAGAAAATTCACCAAGTGGTATCATTAGTAATTGTTAGGTTGGAATGTTGTAAGGTTTCTTTTTTCTCTTATTTTTGCAGTTCTTAATTTTCCAAATTATATTTAATGGTTAGAACATCCCTCTTATTAGAAAAATGTAATTTATTTTAAATATATGTGTTCTCTTAATGTTCTTGAAATTGTAGCAGTTTGCTAAATTAAATAAGAGTTATATAGTAGACATCTATTTTATATTGTGTGCTCTTTCAATATTCTTTCAAGAACAGTCCCTTATCTACTTGAAGTCATTTGTGGGACCTTCAGTGGATCATACTCTTCTTCTATCAAAATAGGCTGTTTATTAGTCACAGTCTCCAAAGAAACAGAACCAATAGGATGTATCTATATGGAGAGAGAGAGAGAAATTTAAGAAATGGCTTACATGCTTATGAAGGCTGGCAAGTCCAAATCTGCAGGGTAAGCCAGCAGTCTGGAGACCCAGGGATGAACCAGTGTTACAGTTCAAGTCTGAAGACTGTCTACTGGCAGAACTCCTTTTGCTTAGGGAAGGTCAGTCTTTGTTCTATTAAGACCTTCAAATTATTGGATAAAGCTCACTCACATTATGGAGAGCAATCTGCTTTATTCAAAGTCCACTGATTTAAGAATTATAAGTCCATTGATTTAAGAATTAATCTCATCCTCAGAACACCTTCACAAAAATATCCAGAATAACGTTTGGCCAAATATCTGGGTACTGTGGTCCAGCTAAGTTTATATGTGAAAGTAACCATTGCTGTTAACTGTGGCTATCAGATCACAACTCCTTTATCCCCTGGTAATTATATCAGGATTACATATACCTGAAGTAGAACCAAGGAGAGTTCTTCCTTGAGAACTAATATGAATACCAGGATCTTTTCAGGATTTCTCTTTTTGAGTTCCTAATTTGTTAAAGCTTGTAAAATCTAGGATCAATCTTTCCCACCCTCCTCAGAATGAAGTAAACCCAGAATGGGTTATAGATGCATAAAGAGAAAGATTCCTGATAATATTGTTTAAGCTGATAGATCCAACTGTAACTTAAGCTACTGAAATATTGAGACTGTTTATGATGTAATGTAAACAGGTCATTTGGACAAATATTTTATTAACCAATAGACTCTTTTTTTTTTTTCATACACTTGTTAGAGTTGGGTTTCTGTCACTTGTCATCATCAAAGAGGCTTAAATATAACACTGACTTAATGTAACTATTTCTGCCTTAATAAAGTCATGGGGGAGCTATCAGTCAGAACATGGGGTAATATTTACTATTGTAGGATAAAATCTCAGACACTGTTGACAGTGCCTGTCTCATATCTACATTAATTAGTAAAATACTGACATTTAATCCCTGTACTACTTGTGGTATTAAGACCATGAGATCTGCCATTTGAATCTTTTTGTGCACTGAAAATACCAGAGAATCCCCATTTGAAAAACTATGGCTTATTAATTATCTTTACTACATAAGATATTAGTCTTTCTATCAAAGAACAACTTACAAAATTCTTCTGAATTATTCATTTTTAAAATATTTAAGTTATTTTAAATATTTACCTGTTATTCCTAGGCAGCACTCACACATTGTGTGTCCTCTTAAAATAAATAGCATTGAGGAAACAGTTGATTATATTACGACTAGTCTATAGAAACTCAAGTGTAACAGAACAGTAACCACTGTTACCTGCAGAGTTTGCAAATTAAAGCATAATATACCAGTTGTGTCTGATGATTCAGGAAACAATAGGTCAGCATTTGCCAGTCATTAAGAAATGACTTGTAAAGCACAGCACTATGCCAGAACCACCCAGTGAAAGATTATTATATACAAATTGAGAAAGGCAAGTTATAGACTATTGAAAATTATAATAAGAGTAACTTTAATAATAACAGTAAAGTACCTTTAGATTACTCATTATTCTAATATTTATTGTAACATTGGACTCTCACAATAACTGTATTTCATAGGTAAAATAAGTTTCTTGCCTTAAGACCTTCTTTTCCCCACATATGAAACCATATCACATATCTATACCCTGAAACAATTCTCTTTAGTCAGCAGCTAGATTTTAAGGGATTGTAGCTCACAACCAATCCTGCAGGGTCTCAGGTCAACCCAGTGGCTACTCCTGCTCCATCTCTATCTCTATTATGGGACAGTTGTTTTCTACTTATCAAGTTCCTTCTCAACCAGTTCAGTTTCCTGACTTGCCTAGCACCATGGTATAACCTTTTTCTTGCCTTAATTCTTAAGGGACTAAACCCCAGCCCTCTATGCAGGCTTTTGCTGCCTGGAGCCAAATCTTCTCGATGCCCCTAGCACAGTGGTATAAAGCATGGAATTTGGAATAAGAATGAGGTAGATTTGGCATTAGATATTTGAACACTTTGTGTATCTGTCTTCTCATCTGTAAAATAAGAGTAGTTTTTGCCTTACAATTTTTTTTGAAGGAGATGATACTTCTATTGTGCTTAGTGCAATACCTGGTATAATAAGGCATTATTATATTAATAATTAATTATTAATTGTTAATGCTAGCAATTAATAGTAGCAATTTACCATTTTCATCCTTTATCTATGTACTATCACTATAGTTTACTGCTTAGTGTTTCTTATGTCAACCATTTCATCGGCCTGTTACCTTTTATGTGTTACCATATTTACTAGATTATATATGTTAATATTTTATCTTAATAAGTTGTCTTGAATTAATATAGTCTAGCTCCACACTAACCCAACTCACTGAATATGTTGTATTTCAAACTCTAGCTTCTCTGGACTATTACATAGCCTACTTCAAAGTGAAGGTTTATAGACAGTATAAATAGAAACTTAGAAAATTATTTGATATATCTCTATCTATACATACATACACACTTGTACATATAAGCATATGGATATTAACTCATGTATACTTAAGTTAAATACAAATGAGTCCTGAATTTATTAGAATATTGTAGGCAAATAATTATTTTCTGTTTTTTATTTAATGTACTGGAACCTGCATACTTTTTAAAATGCAAAGCACAAGAAGTTAAAAATTAGCCTTATAATATCCTGAAAGTGGATATTATACTGCAAGCAAATAAGATAAAAAGTGTAACGTGTTAAATATAAAAGTTTCCTTAGAAATAATTTAGTCTCTCTAAGAACAATATAATTATTATTATATATTCAGGTCCAACCATCAAATTCAAATCACTAGTCAGTTTAATTCATTTACAGAATTAAAAAGAATTAAATAAAATGCAAATTTTATAGACATTTTCTAGGTTCAATTAAAATATGTTAAAGGAAAATTCTTAAACTATATAGCAAATCTTTAAAAACTGCTTTAAAGAAAGCTTTCCTATAATGGCCTGGGGTTCATTCAATAGGAAGCTTTTATAATTCCATATTTATAAAGCATTGTCATTGTTGGGGATTGAACTAATCCTTCCAAATATCTCTTTAAAAACCATATTTCTAAGTAATTAAGCCAAAGTTTCTAAAAGCTGTAAATTTAGTATTTTGTTAATTTTTCTGGAAATAATTATAATATATACTAAAGTTCCTGCTTTCAAAATTAATGTATAAAAAAGTTATCATAACCTTCCATGTATTCTTCTAGTGCTACTTATCTCAAAATGGAAAGAAGACCCTAAACCACTTTGGCCTAATTTATTTTTACAAAATGTGTCCAATAAATGCTATACCTCCTAACATAGAATAGATAATGATTGTTCCATCAATCTGGTTTTTCTGTATCCACATAATTATATTCAGAGATACATGTGATGTACAAATGTACATGGAAAATTGAAATTGTAGTTGGATAACTTACAGTTGTCTTCTAAAATATACAAGTCAATATAATTCTCCTTCCCTCTTCTTCCCAGTTGGTATGTTTCCTGGAGTGGTCATTGGTCCTCCAGAACAAACTGTGATTTCTGTTAGGGAGCCCACAACTCCACCATTTGTTATCCTATTGTCATGTTTGGTGGCATCAGTAGCAGGAGCATAGTGAATTGAAGCAATAGTGAGAATACAATATTCATCAGTGAATTTTGCTATGGCAAATTAGTTGGGTCAGTAATATTGTCATTATTATGTGTAATGGTAGAAGTTTTTTATTAATTGTTCATTTGATACCTGTCATTTACCCATCAACAAGAAAGAGAATATAGATATATAATTGGAAGTTCTAAAGCAACACTTTAAAATGTGAAGAAAAACTAAGGATTATGATTGAGAATAACATAACTTGGAGACAACGGATCCTATTGACAATGTGATTTCAATAAACAAAAGTTGAAATGTGATATAAAGTAAATAATCTCTGTAAGGGTATAATCATCACAAGGCTATTTTAGTGTCCATTTAAGATATTTTTTAGAGATGAAATAAATATTAATGTAGTTTGGGTTGTGTTCAGAGTAAGAAAAGTGTAATTTTCCTCAGTTTGGGCAGCCTATCATTGATTTTGACATGGGCATCATAGGAATTTTATTTGAGGCTGGATCTCCAAAAGTTCCTGTTGGCTACATTCTATATTTTGTGTAGCAACATGGCAAAGCTCTTGAGAGTATCCAAATTTATAAATACATCTGATTGACTATATGATAAGACTTTGTCTTCCAGAATGTTTCCTGGTGGCCCTGGAGAGCTCATAGATACTGCTGGGCAGGTATCTACTGCTACCATGTGGTAGGCTGGTCCAGAAAGTTGCAAAATTTTCATGTCAGATAACCTCCAGGGGATTATCTCTGCTACATCCCTGTGATGGTTCATTTTTATACAGCTTTACTGAGATAAAATTGATATACAAAATGTGGATATATTTAATGTTTACAATTTAATGTTTGTACATATACAAACATTCATTATACCATCACTACAATCAAGGTAATAGACATTTCCAATACCCCTCAAAGTTTCCTTGTGTGTGTGTGTGTGTGTGTGTGTGTGTGTGTGTGTGTATGCATGTTTTGGTTAGAACACTATTTGTACTCTTGACAAATTTTGAAGGTCATAATATCGTTTTGTTAACTATAATCACTGTGTTGTACAAAAGATATTTAAAACTCATTTATCTTGCATTACTCAAATATCATACCCATTAAGCAACAACCCTCCATTTACCCCACTCCCCAGCCTCTAGCAAACACTATTGTATTCACTGCTTCTTTGAATATACTATTTTAGATAACTCATATAAGTGGAATCACGGCATATTTGTCCTTGTGTGACTGCCTTATTTCTTTCAGCATACTGTCCTTCATGTTCATCCATGTTGTCACAAATGATAGGATTTCATTCTTGTTTAAGGCTGAATAATATTCCATTATATGTGTATACCACAGCTTCTTTCCACCTGCATCTGATGATACCTATTTAGATTGTCTTCATATATTGTCTATTGTGAATATTGTGATGGACATTGGATGCAGCAAAAGCAGTACTATGAGGGAAATTTATTGTAATAAACATCTACATTTATAAAAGAAAAAAGATCACAATTAAACAACCTAACTTTACACCTAAAGGAAGAAACAAATAAAGAACAAACTAACCCCAAAGTTAGCAGAAGGAAGGGAATAATAAAGGTCAGAGCAGAAATAAGTGAAATAGACTAGGAAAACAATAGAAAAAGCCAATGAAACCAAGTGTTGGTTTTCTGAAAGATATACAAAATAGATAAACTTTTAGTTAGACTAAGAAAAAAAGAGACAAGACTAAAATTAATAAAATCAGACATATCATTTGCTGTGCAAAATCTTTTAAGTTTCTTGTTTTTATTTTCTTTACTCTAGGAGGAAGATCAAAAAATATCTTATGGTGATTTATGTCAGAGTGTTCTGCCTGTTTTTCTCTAAGAGTTTTATAGTCTCTGGCCTTACATTTTAGGTCTTTAATCCATTTTGAGTTTATTTTTGTGTATGGTGTAAGGGAGTGTTCTAATTTCATTCTTTTATACGTAGCTGTCCAGTTTTCCCAGCACCACTTATTGAAGAGCCTGTCTTCTCCATTGTATATCCTTGCCTCCTTTGTCATAGATTAGGTGGCCATAGGTGCATGGGTTTATCTCTGGGTTTTCTATCCTGTTCCATTGATCTATGTTTCTGTTTTTGTGCCAGTACCATACTGTTTTGATCACTGTGGATTTGTAGTATAGCAAAGGAAACCATAAACAAAACAAAAAGATGACCCTCAGAATGGGAGAAAATATCTGCAAATGAAGAAGCTGACAAGGGGTTAATCACCAAAATATTCAAACCACTCACACAGCTAATATCAAAAAAAACCAAATAACCCAATAAAAAAATGGGTGAAAGATCTAAATAAACATTTCTCCAAAGAAGACATACAGATGGCCAAAAAGCACATGAAAAATGCTCAACATCACTAATTATTAGAGAAATGCAAATCAAAACCACAATGAGGTATCACCTCACACCAGTCAGAATAGCCATCTTCAAAAAATTTACAAACAATATATGCTGGAGAGGGTGTGGAGAAAAGGGAACCCTCCTACACTGTTGGTGGGAATGTAAATTGGTACAGGTACTATGGAGAACTAAAAATAGAACTACCATATGACACAGCAAACCCACTGCAGAGCATATATTCAGAGAAAACCATAATTCGATGAGCTACATGCACCCTAATGTTCATCGCAGCACTATTTACAATAGCCAGGACATGGAAGCAACCTAAATGTCCATCAGCAGAGGAATGGTTAAAGTAGATGTGGTACATATATACAATGGAATATACTCAGCCATAATAAAGAACAAAATAATGCCATTTGCAGCAGCATGTATGGACCTAGAGGTTGTCATACTGAGTGAAGTAAGTCAGAAACAAAAAGACAATATCATATGATATCACTTATACATGGAATCTAAAAAAAGGGTACAAATGAACTTATTTACAAAGCAGCAGTACAGTCACAGATGTAGAAAACAAAGTTATGGTTACCAGGGGATAAGGGGGAAAGGGATAAACTGGGAGACTGGGATTGATATATACACACTACTATATATATAAAAGAGATAACTAATAAGAACCTGCTGTGTAACACAGGGAACTCTACTTAACACTCTGTAATAGCCTATATGGCAAAATAATATAAAAAAAGAAAAGAAGAGAGGATATATGTTTATGTATAACTGATACAATTTGCTGTATACCTGAAACTAACACAACATTGTAAATCAACTATACTCTAATAAAAGTTTTTTTAAAAAATAAAATAAAATCAGACATGAAAGGGAAGCTGTTACAACTGATAATACAGAAATAGAAAAGGATCATAAGCAGTTACTATGAACAATTATACATCAAAAGTTAGATAATCTAGTTAGAAGAAATGGATAACTTCCTAGAAACATACAAATTACCAAGACTGAATCATGAAAAAACAGATAGTCTGAACAGACCAATGTGATTGAATCAGTAACCTAAAACCTCCCAACAAAGAAAAACCCAGGACCAGAAGGCTTCACAAGTGAATTATAACAAATATTTAAAGACAAATTAATGCCAGTTCTTCTCAACCTCTTCCAAAAATTTGAAAAGGAAGAAACCCTTCGAAACTATGATGGTTAATTTTATGAGTCGACTTGGCTAGGCCATGCTATCCACAGTACCCAATTTGTGGTCAAACACCAGTCTAGATTTTGCTGTAAAGGAATTGTAAAGACATTATTAACATTTAAGTAAGTATGCTTTGAGTAAATCAGACTGCCCTCTACAAACTAGGTAGGTCTCATCCAATCAGTTTAAGGCCTTGAAAAAAATAAGTTGTTAAGTCCCCTGAAGATGAAGGAATTCTGTCTTTGGACTGCTGCAACATGAGCTGGTGCCTCAGCCTTCAGCCTTATGACTGCCCTGCAGAATTTGCACTTGCCCGCTCCCATAATCACATAAACAAATGAACCAATTTCTTAAGACCTCTCCCTCTCTGTCTTATTGGCTCTATTTCTCTGGAGAACCTTTACTAATACAACCCCATTTTCAGGATAACGTCAGAGAACCTAGAATATGTTATGTGCAAAAGCAAAGAATTTAGGAGGTGATAGTCTGACAACTTCAGTACAATAGAGTATAGGCTTGAAATAGTGCTTTCATGTTTCTGAAGAAGTAATGATTGTAAGTCATTCCTATTTTAATTAGGCCAGATTTATGAAACATTCACCACACAGAGATGAATTTTCCAAAGCTAGGATCCCCCTGGCACAGCCTGATATGTATTACTGTATTTTAAAAGTCAATTGTAGGTGTGTACTATCCTGGCTTGCTCAAAGCGGGTCAGGATCTTAGCAAGAGAAAATAAATATTTGCCTTTATAATATTATAGGCTTTTGAGATGTTCATGTAAAAAATTATCTTTTATGAAAAAGCTGATTAAGTGTGGTCACAGCAGAAAACTAAAAGTGTAACTTATAGAAGTATCTGGCAAATCCTCAATCTTATAATGTATTTAATTTACCTGAGTTGAGAAGACATAATATGGTTTAGGAATTCCACCTTGGGGCTCTCAGATATATATTTTTCATCAATTGCCATAGAGGTAGTTTCATGGCAGGGTCATGGACTGCTGAAATATATGAGAGGTCAGGATAGAATATCAGGCTGTTACTCAGAGAACCATGAACGCTTTTCAATAAAAATGTTCAAGAAATGAAAGATGGCCAAGATATTCTAGAACCCATCTGTCATTTCAGAGCACTTCAGCTGGCTGATGATTACAGAAAGAAAAGAAAAGAAACGATCATCCTCCACAAAGTCCCAAATGGAAACAGTTCTAAAATATGAGATATAACTTCATAATGCATTTGGTAGAGGGTTTCAAGGATTTTTCAGTTAGATGATAGACTCACTTGGTGTTTTCATTAAGAAAGAAGTCCAGGAAGAGCCAGGGAAGGTTTTTTCCTTCTTTTCTTTCAGGAAGACCAGTCTACTAAAGAGACGATGGAGAGTCTAGTAAAGCTCTGCTCCAAGATAGTGACATACAGATTCCCTAGTCTTGGATCCAGAAGAAATATAACTTATGGATGGGAAAACAGGCTCAATAGCCAGATCCATTGAAAAGTTGCGTTTGTAGTGATGATAAATGGAGGTGATGGTGGTGGTAATAGTGTTAGTGGCAATGGTATTTAGAACAGTGGAGTCTGCAGAGTAGAAATAGATTCTCCAAAATATATATTTCATATGCAAGTAATTGTATTATAAAACAGAGCATATGTACTGGTGACCCCCCAAAATGGGAACTCAATGAACATTTAATACATTTTATTCACATCAAAAGGAAAGTAAAGTTTGAGGATTTTGATTAATATGATCTTTCTGAAAGCTCCAAACTACTTCTGAATGATTATCAAAATTATAGAAACACATATGCTGGCTTTAAACTATATTGTCTACCACATTAGTATACCTACAAATTCACACATGCATACACATATTAGTATCCAATAATCAGAATTTGTAGTGTGCAAAATTAAAAGAAGAGTAAATAAAGCTATATAACTAGTTCAGATTTACATTGTCCATTGGTATTAAAGAGGAAATAAAATTCTTTGGTTTGCAAGTGAGATTTTTAAAATTAATATTACAAAACTTACCATAATTTTCTATTATTTTGTTTTTAGATAAATACGACAAAAGAGGAATAGAATTGTACAATCCTGAGTTGACATTAGACCACTGTGTTAAGGCACAGCATTAAACTTGTTTGATTCTGATTTTAAGTTAATGGCATCTGAAATTTCTTAGCCAAGTATTCAATGACTTTCTATATCTCTCCACTGTGTTAACTATATTACACTTGACACTATGTGATTACATTTTAAGAAGAGTGGTTCAGCGATCAAAACTGGGTTGCAACTAATTTATTGAAATTTTATCAATAAAATTGATGAATTATCAGTTAACCAGTCAGAAAGCCACATATTATTTTAGATAAGCCCACCAGGTAAAAGAGTTATATTTAAATATTATAAATAAGTGAATTCAACTTTCCCATTGACTTTGATATGTGCTACATTATTATATAACAAATGTTTTGTTTTTTTTTTACTTCATGCTTTTTGCTATTTCTTTTTCACATATTTGACTGATCTGAAAATTGATTTTATTTTGTGATAACTAGAAATAATAAAGTGCCACTTTTACCCAGATAGATATTTTACTGTTTTTTCCCCCAAATATCTAATTATTGTTAAGGACATATAATGATATTCATGCCACTAAAGTGAGACTGCAATTTGGAATTCCATTAGCTTAAGGGAAGAAAATGATCTTAGGGTAAAGGTAAGAAATGTCAACCCCAAACAGTCAGATTTCCAAATTTCATATAGACAACATAACGTTGATAATCTATCTCCTTATTTTTTGTACTTTATAAGAGATAAAGTGGATAATATTACAAGGCCTTAGCTGGAGCTTAAATTAATATTACTATTATTATTAGGCATGAGAAAGAGGGAATGGTAGACTTTAAAAAAAATCTGAGTTTCTATCTCTGATTTATTTGAGCAAGGAGAAAAAATAAGCTCTGTAGTTTAGCTGTCAAGGCAATTGCTCAAATATAATTTTGTGGTTGGGTAACTCAAGAGTGGATTCGTTACAAAATTTCTGATTTCTGGCATTTGCTGTTCAAAGTCCTGAATAGGAAGGAAGGCTGCCTTGTTTCACAATGTGCATTTAAAAAACAATGTGGTGTCAGTTGTTATTTCTCCTTTTTCATTACTAATTCTATTGATTTGAGTCTTCTTCCTTTTTTCTTTGGTGAGTCTGGCTAATGGTTTATCAATTTTGTTTATCTTCTCAAAGAACCAGCTTTTAGTTTTATTGGTCTTTGCTATTATTTCTTTCCTTCATTGTTTTCATTTATTTCTGACCTGAGAAAACCATAATTCAAAGAGTCATGTACCACAATGTTCATTGCAGCTTTATTTACATTAGCCAGGACATGGAAGCAACTAAGTGTCCATTGACAGATTAATGGATAAAGAAGATGTGTCATATATATATATATATATATATATATATATATATATATATATATATATATATACAATGGAATATTACTCAGCCATAAAAAGAAATGAAATTGAGTTATTTGTAGTGAGGTGGATGGACCTAGAGACTGTCATACAGAATGAAGTAAGTCAGAAAGAGAAAAATAAATACCGTATGCTAACACATATATATGGACTCTAAAAAAAAAAAAAATGGTTCTGAAGAACCTAAAGGTAGGACAGGAATAAAGATGCAGATGTAGAGAATGGACTTGAGGACACAGGTAGGGGGAAGGGTAAGCTGGGATGAAGTGAGAGAGTGGCATGGACATATATACATTACCAAATGTAAAATAGATAGCTAGTGGAAAGCAGGTGCATAGCACAGGGAGATCAGCTCTGTGCTTTGTGACCACCTAGAGGGGTGGGATAGGGAGGGTGGGAGGGAGACACAAGAGGGAGGAAATATGGGGATATATGTATATGTATAGCTGATTCACTTTGTTATAAAGCAGAAACTAACACACCATTGTAAAACAATTATACTCCAATAAAGATGTTAAAAAAAAACCAATGTGGAAACAACAGCAATCTGCATCTCATCACTTTATTGGGATTTTAAGCAATTCTGCAATCTTCCTCTGTTTAAAGCTGTACAGACCAGAGGGCTCCAGATGTTTGCAGCAAAGGGCATTTGTTTTCACCAACATTTTTCTGACCACAGGGGATTCCCAGTTGGCTCTGGACAAAAGCAACAGAGGCTTTGTGTCATTCCAGGTGTCATGCAGCTAACCTTTAGAGATGCTGGGCTTTTTATGTAATCTGCCTATTGCTTAACTGTCTTTCCCATGGACAGATTTCTTTAGTGCACTCAGGCAGTTTGCAGAGCATGCAATAAAATGCTTAAGTTAACATTATTAAGAAAATGTAAACACTGATTTGATAGATGTCGTGAGTCTGCTCAAAGTACAGAATTGGTTGCAATGGAACAGCTGGCTACTTACTGATTTAAAAAGAGCAGAGAGGCTGAATGCACCGTCTTTTATCTACTTCTTTCTCCAATAGAATTTGGAAATGTCCCTAGAGTATTCGTTCAGACACTTGCTAAGATGAAAGAAAGGGTCTATTATACAATTAATAGGTATTTAGAACTTAAATACAAGTTCTGCATCAATAAAGTCTGTAATTTTTTAGCTGACTTTGATCCCCTAGTCTTTTATCTAGTTACCTGATGGAACTAATTATTTATAAATAAAATAATTTTTATGTGATATTTCATCATAATGCTAATCTATAACTACATAGTTGGCTCATGAAAGTTTTCAAATTTTATTTATTTTCAGAATACTGCTTTTTTTAATTTGACACTTTTATTTTTATTCTTAGGGTTGAGCTGGCCTATTCTTTCTGAGAATCTATTTTCAGTGACTTATAAATTTCCCCTTGGAAGGTCTCATCCTAGAGATAATTTTTAAAATTTTTCTTTAGAAAAATGTATTCATTAATTTTTAAAAATCAGATGCTAAAGTCAGTGATGGGTAAATGGAATGCTTAATTTCCTGAATAGAATGCACACTGGCACTATCTTAATTTCTGATTAGGGCTGACTCTCTGGGGCCAATATTCATACTTGTAGATATTTGGTTGTCCTTCCTTTCCCAAACAGCTAACAGAAAGTAGAAAAGCTTTTCAGTACTCCATGCTCTGTTTTCTGAAACTCAAACAATAAGCAGTCTATAAGCCTTACCTGAATGTAAGTTCTTCTTTTCATCAGTCAGCAACAGACAAAATGAAGTAATCCAAGACTCCATCAGACTCTGATTAAAAGGTTATTTCCCTCCACTAGGCTTTTTCTAAATCTTTATTCTTGTCTTTTGTTGGTTATCTACCATAATCTTCAGTACTCTCTTTGTAGGTAATTTTATTGACTGGTCCTATGAATCCTACTATACCTTTTGAGAATCAGATGTTTTTGAGAACAATGAAACACATTACGGGTCATGACCTATTTTATTTGCCTTTGAGGAACTATGATAATCGAATAGAAGAAACCATCGTGACAGGGTCTCACTACTCTACCTCTTTGGAGGGTTAGGAAGTCTGAAAACAGAACAATGTCTCTGAATCCACAATGTATTCCTGACCAAATGCCACTTGGTGCACCTGAAGTGGCTAAAACTATTCTATTCTCTAAAACATAAAATGTGCTTTGCCCATGGGCAGACCCTATTCATCCCAGATGAAATAGATAAGCCCATGATTTTTACGCTTCACAGGGCCAAAGTTCCTGCAATCTTGGTCTAATATAGCACATTTTGATTAAGATTATTTGTACAGGTATCTCTTGTTAAGCTAAATTTTCCTAATCATTTACTTGGTTGGTGAATTATGGATATTTCTTTGTTTTCCTACATAAAAAATTATCAAGGGTTTAGAAAAGCTGACACTATATTAGGTTGCAAATTCTTGTAATAATGGAGCATTAAAGATACATATATGTATATATATATACATATATATGTTAGAACTATAGGAACCTAGAGTGCAAGAGAACGGAAAGATTATGAACGTCGTACTATGACTTATTTTGATAAAATGGATGTCCTAAATGTTCAAGCATTTGCCTGGGTCACATAGCTTGCTAATGACAAACTTGATATTTTAACCTGAAACTTGATATTTTAACCTGAAGCCTAACCATAGGTCTAGTGTTATCTAAGTGGATTCACAAAATAATAATATGATAATAATAATAATATAATGACAATCAAAATGGAAACAATACCACCACCAACAACAAGAACACTAAATAGTAATATGACTGTGTAAAAGTAGCTCTGTGTTCTTTATGCATTTTTCAGCCCAATAAATAATTGAAAGAGACTTTCATCATAACAGTGACATTATAACAATGTAGTCTGTGGTATGAACAAGACTAACTTGAGAGATTTGGGACAAGTCATGGCTTCTCTGTGTATATGTAGTCATCTTTAAAAATAGGAAGTTTGGTCATATATTTAGTGATATTTCTTTCCAGTTTTGAGCTTCTGTGATTCAATGATATGAAGATAATTATTGAAAGTGACCTTCGTTTAAATGCTTACAGCTTTCTTTTAAGTAATTTTTATTTTCCATAGATATATTTAAGTCAGATAACAAAATTATAAAAGAACTCAAAAATAAATAAATAAATAACAACACCTTGTCATATAATGTTTGAAGAAGATCTTTTGGCATCCTAATAATGGCTCTGTAGATAACTTACACTAAGTCTATGGAGGGTTATTAGATATAATCTTGACTGACAATTTAGGTTTGAGACAAATTGCACCTTTCAAAAAACTACAGCATGGCCCCACATGAAATATTCCTGGCATATCAACACCATAAATTTTGAAAAGGCTGGAAGTATCCATTTGGTGTTCTTATTGCCAGGCATTACACCCTTAATACAAACAGTTGTTGTACATGTATCCCAACATCTAAAATTTCTAGAGTAAAACAAACTGTAACTCATTTTTTTTTTTTATCTTGTTACTTCATTGGGGAAAACCAAGCCAGTTTTCTTAGCATGATTGAAAAAAACATTAAAAGTAAAAAGCAAAACACATACTCTCTTCTTTCTCTCTCTCTCTTGATAGATAGATAGATAGATGATAGATAGATATATAGATATAGATAGGCAGATAATAGTTATATAGATCAATATAGATATTGATATGTAGAGAGATATCTATCTCTCTATATAAACTGATAGGGTAGAATATAAGCTTTGCTTTTTAATTTTTTTTCACTCATCTCTTTATATGTATAGATGTTTATATGGAAAGACCATATATAGTTATATACATAAAACTGTGTATATAAAAACAATGTATAACTATATAAGTTTCAATCTCACTCTTGATATAGTTGGATGATAAGTGATAGATAAATAGATAATCTAAAGAGTCTGCTTAGAAACAATTTGCATGATACAGAAAGTATTCATGTCCTAAATTCTTAACTAATTACTGTCAAGGTATTTGACCATACAACACGAGTTCAGGATTTGTGTTGAACAACTATTAACACTAGTATACAGGTTGTTCCATGTGTGAACTCCATATTGTAACAGCATAATATAAAAATCAGTGCAATAGAAAACAATGCAAATGGGTATATTCCTGTTAACCCTGGAAAAACAGTCTGGACCCTTATTGCAAAACAGTGATAGATTGCACAGATATCACAATGCTATTATGTTTCAAAAATTCAGTATGGAAAAATCAGATCTTTTGAACCTTATTATACAACTATAAAATAGGTGATAAACTCCAAACAGCAGATTTGAAAAATAAGTGAAAGATTAAATGGATAAGCAAACAGTCACCCTGATCCTATTGCAGACCTGATTGGATGTTTTAGAGTTGGCTATTGCTGCTGACCTTGTTGATGAACTTGTGAAACTGTCTCCTCCAGATGAAGGTGACAATGCTGTTACTGATAGACATAAACAGAAGCAAATGGTAGAAGATGAGTTTTAAAAGTCTATGGAGGTGCTCAGTAGTGCTCTAAAACACCTGTTAGAAATAAAATCTCTGTTAAATAAATACATATAGAAAAGACCTCATAAAATACAAACTGAATTCAGAGTTATGAATCTCCAAAACACCCATCCATTATCTTATTCTCTTTGAATTTATATTTATCTCCCTGAAAAGAAAATACTTCTATTGTTTCAGTTTCCTTCTAAATTCAGATCCACAGAAGTCAATGGGTAAATAATTTTGCAAAGGCTGACAGTATAGCTTAAAAAGTGTGGTCTGTAAAAGTAGCAACACACACACACACACACACACACACACATATATATATATATATATATATATATATATAACATATAATTATTATTGTTATTTTCTAGTAATTTTTATGCTCACCATGTATCTTTTGATATGTGAGTTAGGGAAGCTCTGAAATTTTTAGGCACTCACTTCAGGTCACAAAACTGATAAGATTTGAGTTTCCAAACCTCATCTTCTATCTACATTTCTTGGCTTCTTTTTCATTTTGTTTTATTTTTGGTCCAATCTTAGTTAGCTAAATCATAGTTTTAAGTCCAGCTTGAAGGGCTGGATGTAGAGATTCCCTTTGGAGAAGGGAGCAGATCACCTCTATGTAGAACATATCCCTGCCCATTTTCTGTGGGTTACGTAGTGATCATGAATAACATCTATATATGTCCCTTCTGCTCCAGTTGCTAAAATATATACTTAGAATTGTGGAAGCCATCTGTCAAACGGGAGATCACCAGATGTTCCCATAGTAAGTGGTTACTATAGGCATAACAATTAATTCCTGAGCTTGAATTTGTCAATTTGTGAAATATGAGTGGTATTAAGAGGGAGGAGCATCACCTTGTTAGCATTCCTTTTATTGCTCCAATGAGAGCATTTATGCCTGTGGAGACATATTCAGGACTCATGAATTATATTGTTTCTATGTATGGAAACAGATTAAAATGTACCTTTTTCAGTTTGGGCTGGTATACCAGAATACCATAGATCGGGTGTCTTAAATAACAAATATTTATCTCACAGCACTGGAAGCTGGAAGTCCAAGATTAGGGTAGCAGTATGATCAGATTCTGGTGAAAGCTCTCTTTCTAATTTACAGCCAGTAATCTTCTTCTTGTATCATTAACATGGTTGAGAGAGAGAAAAAAAGTGAGCAAGATCTCTGATGTCTCCTCTTATAAAAGCACTAATACCATCTGTGGGTGCTACCCTCATGACCTAATTACCTCCCAAAGTCTCTGCCTCCTAATGCCATCCTCTTGGGATTATGGTTTTAACACATGAATTGGGGTGAGGAGACACAGAGATGCAGTCCATAACAAAACACTTTAATCAAAAAATTAAGAAGTGGTTGACTTCCTTAAACATAATAGTGATATCATGTTATTATTTCAGTGCAAGCAATATCCGAGAAGGTTAAAATATCTGGGATTAAATATCTGAGAATGTTCATCCTATATGGATGAAATGCATCTGCCTCATGGGCCCAGAATTTGTAAAAAATTTAAGGCAAGAATCAGTCATTAGTTAGCTGACTCTCTCTCTCGGATTTCCATTAAAATAGTATTCATCTATTAAAATAAGATGTTTTATGTGATTTGAGTTTTAGAATGTATAGCTTCCTATCGAAGTAGGAGGTGCATTAATGTTTACTGTGGCCCTTTGATATATTAGGCCAAGTAATCAGTACTTTAAATATATTATCTCATGTAGTACTCATGATGGCATAATCTCATGTGATGATCTTTGGCTCTCACTTTCAACCATAATGAAATAACAGCTACAGAAAAAATAAAATGTTATGAAACAGTGGTTTGAGGAACAAAATCTTGTAGCATTTCTCTTTTGATGAGGCATATTCAGAGTTTGAGACTGATGTAACTAAAATCTTCAGTGTAGAGTACTGGAGAGAGGGATCTACAGAAAAAGCATTGATATTCTAGAGTGGTTGATATTTATTATATCAATAAATATAATTGATATTTATAGAGTGCTTCATATTACTCCAGGAGAAGATACATTTTTTTCCCTGTGTGTGTGAGTAAACCATCTCCTGCATATGGATAAGATGGACCATATTCTTTAAAAAAATATGTGGAATTAAAATGTGTAACAGCAATAACAAAAATGCATGAAAGGTGAAATGAAGGTTTTTGTCATTAGGGTTTTATATTATACATGAAGTTTTATAATATTGTTTGATTATAATAAAAGTCAAAATATGTATTTTAAATCTTAGAACAAAAGCCATTTTAAAAAGAATTAATGAAGTGTAGCTAATAATCCAATAGTGAAGATGAAAGTGAATTTTAAAATTTACTCAATGTAAAGGAAGGCAGAAAAAGAAGAAAAAAGGGGAAAAATAATGATAGAAATAGAAAACAAATAGCAAAATGCTATTTTTAAATCCAATTATGTAGAAGAAGCATTAAATGCAATCTTCTCAACATTTAAATAAAAGACAGAGATTTTCACGTTGGATAAAGAAAGGCAAAATCCAACAATATGCTGTCCACAAAAAAAGAATACCTAAAATATGAAAACATAGGTGGATTTATAATAAAAAGATATACTATAAAAAGATATACTATACAAACATTGTTCAAAAGTAAACTGGGGTGGCTATATCAATAACACAAAAAGTAGTTTTAGAGAAAGGAATAATAATCAGAGAAAAACAGGTTACTGATAAAGAGGTCAATTTTTCAAGAGTACACAACAATCTTAAATGCGTATGCACATGATAAAGAACATTTGTGTACAAGAAGCAAAACTGATTGAACTGAGACAAGGTATAGAATATCCACAATTTCAAGTGAATATTCCAAAACACCAATTTCAATAGTTGGTAGAATAAGTAAACCAAAAAATTAGTGTGGATATGACAGAGTTGTACAACACTATCAACCAACATGATATAATTGATATTTATAGAGCGCTTCATATTACTCCAGGAAAAGACACATTTTTTTCCTGTGTGTGTGAGTAAACCATCTCATGCATATGGATAACATGGACCATATTCTGGAACATGAAACTAATCTTAATTTTTATAGAATATTTGAAGTTGTACAAATTCATTTTGGAACCCCAACAAAAGGAATTATAAATAAATAACATAAAGGTGTTTGGAATGTTCCCCAAATATTTGGAAAAATAGTTTAAAATAACTTAAGGGTCAAAAAAAATTATAAAAATGTAAAAAAAAAATAGTTCTTGCTTAATGAAAATACAAAATAAAAATATCAAAATTTGTTGATTGGAGATAAAATGGTGATTTTAGAGAAATTAATAGCATTAGGATGATTTTAGAAAAATGGAAAATTTTCATATCAATGATCTTGAATTCTACTTAAGGAAACTACAAAAAGAAGATCAACATCAACTCAAACTAACCACAGTGAAGGAAATAATAAATAAGGAGTAGAGGTCCACAAAAGAGAACATAGAAAACAACAGTGAAAAATCAAAGAGAACCATGGCAAATATGAGAAAAATAAATGTATAATTTGCAAGCCATAATTATCAGGAAACAAGAGAATAAACACAAATCTCCTATGTCTGGATTGAAAGAGATTACATCATTACAAATATATTATCGATACTAAGGAGAATAATAAAGGACCATAACAAGGATCTTCCTTGCAACAAACTCAATTTAGTTGAAATAGACTCATTCTATCAACAACATAAACAAAATATGTTATGGAAAAAGGACATAGCCTGAGTAATTTTATATTAAAGAAATTAAAGTTGTAGTTAAAAGTCAATGGAAATCCCAAGATCAGATGTCTTTACTAGTGAACTATAATAATTAAAACAAATATTTAAGGAAAATAGCAACAACTCTACCCTAGCAAATGGTGAAAGACAGCCAATTCAAATCACTCTAATGAACCAATATTACTCTGATACCCTTGTCAGACAAATATATTGAAATAAAATAACAGATCAATATCCCATATAAACATGGATATAAAAATTTAATAAAATGTTAACAAACCACATTCAGCAATAACTAAAATTGATAATACAACATGAGAGTTATCTCTGGAACCTAAAACTGATTTAACTTTCAAAAATACTTTAATATAATTCACTCTATTGAATTTTTTAAAATAAAAATCATGTGATTTTAGCATATGACTAAATTCAACCTAAGTTTATAGCAATAATTTTTTTATCAAACTAGGAATACAGGGAAGCATCCTTGACATAATAAAGAGCATATATAGGTAGTATCAAGCTTAATAGAAGACTCAGTGCAGTCCTCTTGAGATTGGGACAAATCAAGGATGTCAACTATCAAAATTTATTTTCAAGTATTTATTTGGAGGTCCTGGCCAATACAATAAGGCAAGAAAAAGAAATATGACACATATATATTGGAAATATATAACTAAAACCATATTTATTCACAGACAGCATGGTCATTTATGTAGACAATTCTAAGATAGTTACACAAGAAAAAAGGTAATAGGTGAGGTTAGCAATATTTCAGGATATAAGGCTCACACTAAAAATCAATTTTATAACTATATAAATATAAAATTGAAATTTAAAATAATCATCATTGCAAGAGCATCAAAAATATAAAACAAGTAGGGAATCTTAATAAAATACATGTAAGACCCACATACTAAAAACAATGAAACACAGATGAAAGTAAATAATACATAAATAAATGGGGAGTTAGACCATGTTAATGATAAAAAAACTCAATATTGTTATCAATTCTTTCCAAAGTGTTCTTTAGGTTCAACAAAATTCAATGAAATTTCTAGTATATTTTGTTTTTTTTCAAAATTAAATAAATTAATATCCAAATTAACATGTTTTTTCTTAAAATAATAGTAAGAAAATGAAAAGATAAGCTACAGGCTGAGAGACATGTTTGCCAAATATATATCTCCTAAAGAATTAGTACCTAGAATAAGTAAATAAATATTACATTTCAATAATATAAAGGCAAGCAACATAATTTAAGAAATGACTAAATTATTTGAACAGTCATTTTACCAGAAAAATAAATGGGTGACAGATGACAATATTTGATATCATTAATCCTTAGGATAATGAAAATTATGACCATAATATGACACTTTTATATAACCACAATAATGTCTAAAATTGAAAAGAGTGACACTTCATAGGGTTTGGAGGATGCAGTTGGAACTCTCACACATACCTTGTGGGAAAGCAAAATGGGATAATCCCTTTGGAAAATTGCTTAGCAAAGTCATTTAAAGTTAAATATACCATTTTGTGCAGCAATTCCACTCCCAGGCCCAAGAAAAATGAAAACATACATTCACACAAATAGTATCAGGCAAATATTCACAGAAAATTTATTCATAATAGCCAAAACTAGAAATAACCCAAATGTCCATCAACTAGTGAATGCATAAGCAAATTGTGGTATAACCATTAAATGGAATACTGTAAGCAATATAAAAAACTGAATCACTGATACAGACAATTACATGGACAATTACATGGATTAATCTAAAAAGCTGTGTGCTAAGTGAAAGAATCCAGAATTCTGTCATAGTTGACTTTTTTTTTTTGTACAACATTAAGGAAAGATACAAACCTATTTTTATAACAGTACATCAGCAGTTTCTAGGGACCAGAGAGTGGAAGGAGGGAATTAACTGCAAAAAAAAAAAAAAAAGTTGGTTAGTAAACTATTCCATTCTATGATTGTGGTGGAAGGGGTTATACAACTATGTATATATTTGTCAAAGCTCATCAAATTACACATTTGAAACTGATTAATTTTATTGTATGTAAACTGTAGCTCACTAAAGCTGACAAAATTTGATTTTGAGTAAAGATCTCATTGGTTGTGGATAGAACATTTGCATAGGAAAACTACTGATAAATGAATTAACTAAGAAATGTCTTCTTACAATGTTATTCATTATTCTGCCCAAGATGGTCCAGAGCTTGTTTTGTTGTTATTGATAAAATATCATGCCAAGGATCACCAAACTCTTTTTTTTCTTTTATTTTTTTTAACAAATTGAAGAATAAAAACATAGGATCATCTTGATAGATGCAGAAGAAACTTTTGACAAACTTCAACACCTATTTATGATAAAAAAAAAATCTCTCCAGAAAGTGGGGATAGAGAGAACCTACCTCAACATAAGAAAGGCCATATATGACAAATCCACAGCAAACATCATTCTCAATGGTGAATAACTGAAAGCATTTCCTCTAAGATCAGGAACAAGACAAAGGTGTTCAATCTCACCACTATTACTCAACATAGTTCTGGAAGTCCTAGCCATGGCAATCATAGAAGAAAAAGAAATAAAAGGGAATCCAAATTGGAAAGAAGAAGTAAAACTGTCACTGTTTGCAGATGACATGATTCTATACATAGAAAATCCTAAAGATACCACCAGAAAACAACTAGAGCTAATCAATGAATTTGGTAAAGTGGCAGGATACAAAATTAATACACAGAAATCTCTTGCATTCCTATATATTAACAGCAAAAGATCAGAAAGAGAAATTAAGGAAACAATCCCATTTACCACTGCAAAAAAAGTAATAAAATACCTAGGAATAAACCCACCTAAGAGTGCAAAAACCTGTATGCAGAAAGCTATAAGATACTGGTGGAAGAAGTCAAAGACTATGCAAACAGATAGAGAGATATACCATGTTCTTGGATTGGAAGAATCAATATTGTGAAAATGAATATACTACCCAAAGCAATCTACAGATTAAATGCAATCCCTATCAAATTACCAATGGCATTTTTCACAGAAGTAGAACAAAAAATTTTACAATTAGTGTGGAAACAAAAAAGACACTGAATAGCCAAAGAAATCTTGAGAAAGAAAAATGGAGCTGGAGGAATAAGACTCCCTGACTTCAGACGATACTACAAAGCGACAGTAATCAAGACAGTATGGTAATGGCACAAAAACAGATATAGATCAATGGAACAGGATAGAAAGCTCAGAGATAAACTCACGCACTTATGGTTCCCTACTCTATGACAAAGGAAGCAGGAATATAGAATGGAAAAGTGACAGTCTCTTCAATAAGTGGTGCTGGGAAAACTGGACAGCTACATTTAAAAGAATGAAATTAAGACACTCCTTAACACCATACAGAAAAATAAACTCAAAATGGATTAAAGACCTAAATGTAAGGCCAGACACTATAAAACTCTCAGAGGAAAACATAGGCAGAACACTCTTTGACATAAATAGCAAACTCGTTCTTAAATGGCCAAATAGTAAGTATTTTAGCCAAGTATTTTATAAGATCCTTGCAGCAAGTACTCATCTCTGATCTTGTATCACAAAAGCAGCCATAGACAATACATAAATAAATGAGAGTGTGTTCCAATAAAACTTTACAAAAACAGGTGGTGATCTAAATCCTTGACTGTAGTCTGGACTAACCCTTGTATAGACTTAAAGTAATGGAAGCTGACTTCAGTTAAATGTTAATTTACAATGTGATAATATTCTGGGTTTTGGGCATACCATTCTTTTTCTTTAAAAGTATATATATTTTTCTTATATGTAATTCCTAGTACAATTTTGCTCTACCAGTGCTGTGAAGAAAATTCTTAGAAAGTTCTGTCTTAGTAATGTACAGCTTCTGATTCCACAAAATTCTTTGTTCCCACAGGGATTACATTTTAAAAGTCACCATTTTTGATAGAGTTTTCATCCAACAGTACCAGATATTTGTTTTGTTTCCATTAGAGCTAAGATCTGGGCTGCATCTCTGTTTCAGTAGGGAGTGACAGTAGTGGACATGCTTTAAGTGTTCAAAAACATTAGAATATTAACTTTTTGATATGGTTAACAGTTTTTAAAGTAGACAACATGTAAATAATTATAAATACAGAGAATAACAATGTTTAAAAATTTAGGCTAAGAGCAAACTGTTTTAGAAAAAGGATCTCTCAGGAAAGATATGAAACTGTGTGAGTATAGTAATTTTTCTGTTTTCTGTGCTCCTGTAGCAGTTATTAATATTACCACTGTTGCACTTACCACATCTTGATTGAATTTATATTTTTTATGTCTATTATCCATTATATTCTATGTGTTCCTTCATATGAGGGCTCAAGTATTATCAGCCATATGTTACCCATATCAAGCATTTTGTTTTTGTCACATAGACAGCACTTGACAAATATTGCTACAATTATTATCTAATTTTAGCATTAATTTAACATTTACTGGGTTTCAGAGCCTATATTAAGTACTTTAAATGTATTATCATATTTCTCAACAAAATCATATGGGGCATGCTCCACTGACACCCTATTTTAAGGACAAGTAGTGTAAGCCTTATATGGGCTCAAATTATCCTCAAAGTTACCTAGCTAACAAGTGGAAGGGGAAAGATTTGAATATATATCTCACCCTCTACAAAACTACATCATATGAATGAAGTGAGCCACATATTCACAAATTAAAACCAGTGGTTGCGATTTAGAGGGCTATTTGGGAGTTGATGTGAATTTTTCATCTTTCTTTTTGGAAGGAAATTGGGAGAAACCTCTCTTTTTCCTTTGGATAATGATTTCCTTAGTCAGAATACTTTTGTTTCAGTAGTACTTTGAGAGACTGTAAAGATTTGACACTTAGAAAGTGCTAGTTATAGATACAATGGGAGTCTTATTCATTTATTAATTGGTCATATGTACATTTATTAATTACTTACCATGTTCTAAATACTTTTTAAGCCATGGGGATATTAACAGTGAACAAAAATGCAATGTGCTTTTTTTTTATGGAACATTCATTTTAGTGAATGAGACAGACAATAAATATGTAGAGTGATAATATGTGTGACCAATTACCACACATTTTCAAGATCTTACTTGGCAGTCTGTTCCTCAGTGAGGATATTCCTGATCATTCTATCTAAAATGTCAACCCCCAGTCCCTATTTTATATTCTATCTCTTTGCATATTTTCTAGCCAGTAATTCTCACTAATATTTCTAAGGGTTTGAAGCATTTGGGCTGATCAAGGAAAATATATGATCACAAGAGTTATTTAAACACAGCAGAACTTATTTGGGCAGCTTTTGAAAGGGGTTGCAAGAGAGGGAAGCTCACTCACAACAGGAGTCCATTCAGAAGCTACAGAGCTGGGGTTACGACTTAGAGGGGAAGAGGGCAAGGAAACTCCTAAGAGAGAAGAGGATTGGAGAGGGGGCTTACATGTCTAAGTAATGTTGCTCAGCTCCATAGGAGGGGAGTCTCTGTGTCAGAATTCCAAAGGGCCATAGCAGCTTGGGGCCTTATAAATGTAGGACCCTATCTTATCAATAGATAACAGCTGTTGGATAAGGTTTTGAATGTGTGCAAAGCAGGTGTTCTCTAAATGGCTAAAATTTGATCTTTTGGGTTTTAAAAGAGTAAATAGACGTTTCAAAATTTGAGCTTAGTGCCAGAGGGCTTTTGAGAAAATGGGTCTCAGTTTGCAATAAAGAAATTAACAACCTGGGGGCCAATACACAGAGGCCATCTTTGACTTATTTATTTAATAAATATATGCATATATTTCATTTATTTATCTTTATCGTCTAACAGCCTCACTAGAACACAAGCCAAACAAAGGTGGCGATTTTTGTTTACATTGTTCACTATTTAATCTTCAGGCCCTAGTATTTGCCCAGTACATAGTAGGTACTTAATAAATATTTGTTGGATTAATTAGTTAATTCTATGAATGTGAAACAAAGCTCATCCCTTGACATCGTAAAAGCAGGTCATGAGTTATATAACCAAAAGAGGTAATTGAAATAGAGAGTTACTAAAATGTATATTTAAAAATAACAAATTTTTAAATTAAAATTTACAAATATATATTTATTTGTCAGATTTTAACATGGGAATAAGACTTTTTTTTGAGAGTTCTAACTACAGTTCCACATTGTGATTATAGAATAAACAACGTTAAAATGGCCTTAAGTATAATTTCAAGCTTAGGATATTTTAAATTCTGGTGAGAACTTAAAGATATTTGTGAGGAAACATGAGTGGAGATTGTCTAGATTCATTACATTTTCCCATTCTTTGACAATTATCTTGCTCATAATGAGACAAAAATATTTTTGAATAATTTGTCTTTATCTAAACTTTTGAAATATTTAATTAGATTTTTCATGAAAAACAACTCTTTCTTTTAATACTTTGCTATATACTTGAAAGCTGAAATTACAATAACAAATATGGCCGGCACAGACATGTTTGGAAACAAACACATTTGTTATTGTTAAAGACACAACTTGTGAGGGTAGAATTGTGTCCAGACATTACCCAGTGTTCTTGAGCCCCTATGTTGTTTCTACTCCTGGCCATGAAGGGATGGATGGCTGTTATTGGACTTGCCCTCCTGCTATAACAATCAGGAAGCCAGGCAAACTATGTAAAACAACTGTTTCAGAAATTGGAAAACAAGCAATACAAAATGCTGATCCTCAGAGAAAGAAAACAAGAGAGGGAACTCCTATGATCTCTCTGGCTTTCCGTCTGCAGTCAGGAGGATATCACAGGAAGGACATGCCCATCTCACTGAGTATAGGACAAAGAGATTAGGCTAGAATTTTTGGAGCACAGAGTAAGAGATGAAAGAGCTATGTAGGAAAAGATCATCATAAATTGGCATATGGGTGAGCTTAAATGTTTGGATTAATACTAAATTGCATGTTTCTAGGAAAGGAAACCACAAGGTTGTCAAAGAACAACTACAGAAGAATGAAAAATTACTTTGGAGCTGAGAGTTGAAAATCATTAGAGTTCACACATTTGAATTCCAAAAATCAGAGATGGGTTTTCACTCAGAGTACAGAGCTTTTCAGCTGGGACAATTTTGCCCTCTTGGGGCTGTCTAGAGATAATTTTGATTGTCACAACTTAGAGGGGTGTTACTGGCATTTAGTGGGGAGGGGACAGACACTGCTGAATATCCTACAATGCACAGAACCACCTCCTACAACAAAAAAAAATCATAAGAGTGAAATGTATAGTACCTAAATAAACCACCTTAAATATAGTCACTTTTTTTTTTTTTTTTTTTTTTGCGTTATTCTGGCCTCTCACTGTTGTGGCCTCTCCCATTGCAGAGCACAGGCTCCGGACGTGCAGGATCAGCGGCTACGGCTCACGGGCCTAGCCGCTCCACAGCATGTGGGATCTTCCCGGACCAGGGCACGAACCCTTGTCCCCTGCATCGGCAGGCGGGCTCTCAACCACTGCGCCACCAGGGAAGCCCCACATATCACTTTTTAAAAATAAATGTTTTAAACTGAGCAGTCATGTACACTTCATTTTTCTACTGCTAGTTACATTATACATTCAGTGAAAATAATTTGGATATCTGTGTGTGTGAAGCGTGTGCGTGTGTGTGTTTGTGTGTCTTTGTGGCAGGTCGTATTAACACAGAATTAAAATTTTCCGTGATTTAATTTTATCACCAATAATGTAACATTATCAGCACTCATTTCACATGCTTCAAACTTATCAGCTGTAGTGCTGTATTTAAAGCAGAGAATGTTTGTCAGAGATAGTATCGGAGGCCAAAGTATCACTGTTAATAATACTGAATGTCTACACAAACCACAAAATTAAATACCTTGGAATAACATTACAAAGTCCTATGTTTCCATAGGCATCAATTGAACTTAGAAAGAGGAGTCCCAGAGGAGGTTCATTTGCATAGAATTTACATTACCACTCTTGTCAGTTAGCTCAAATATAAGCCAACTCTGTAGACACATATGAGGCCAACCTAAAGGAAAATATGTCAGTTTATTTTAGCTTCCGTGACAGGAGGCACATGTACAGTATTGGGTAGAAAGGAAAAAAATGGAAAAGTCAAACATTATATTAATAATATTATATATGTATGTATAAATATTGTTGACTTAAAAAATGCACAATATGAAAATTGTGAGTCAAGTTTTACTTGGGGAAAAATGAAGACTATAGCCTGGGAGACAGCATTTCAGATAGTTCTGGCAAACTGCTCCAAAGACGTAGCAGGGAAGGTCAGTATATATGGGATTTTGGTGAAGGGGGAGTACATAAAATCAAACACATATTTTTTTGCAGAAGGTTTCTGCTAGTCAGTCACAAGGAGCAATCGTCACCACAAAGGATTTTAGTGCTTTTATAAATATGAGGATATACACGAATTGGGCTCATAGAATCTACTCCTGAAAATATCTAACTATCTGAAGACCTGTTCTGCCAGTTTTCCCAGAGCACAGAGTGCCTCATTTCTGCTCTCCACCCTGAACTCCTTTCAAGGGGTGTTGAAAATCAGCAACTACAGGAGCACATGATTTAATCCTTGTAGAGGTAGTTAGTAAGTGCCAATGGCAGGTGCCAATTTGTTTTTGACAATATGTATAAATATAAATCTATAAATAAATAGATAGATGGGTAGGTATAGATAGATATGTATAATCTATGTTTGCTTCCTTTCAAACCTAAACCAAACCTGTTGAGATGCACAAATAGTTTTGATTGTAAACTTGCTTATTCGTATTTCTAAATATTGTCTAAGAAAATTTCTTGGTTTATAAAAATTTAAATCTGAAGCAAAGTGTCTTTCATACTGAAAATGGATCACTAAATTCAGTTTATTAAAAATTGGAATATAAATTTTCAAACACATGTTTAGCAACACTCACACTTGTTTATTTTTCAGTTAGGTTTTTTTTGTTTTTATTCTGCAGGGAGATTTCTTCTACCTGTGTCAGAAACTTGTGTAAAATTTGGGAGCTCAGTTTAAGGATCCTGATATTGTTTTCAATATTTAGAATAGAAAAGGCCAATTTATTACTTGAGAATGAATTCTAAAGTTCTTCTTAAAACATTCAAAGCAGTTTACCTTCCTAATGGAAGCAATATAGATTTTGTAAAGTCCAGATGCATTGTGAATGTTGGGCATGTATTTTGTTTCTCTACAACATCATAAACTACCATCTTAACCTTGTAGTAATATTTGTGTATTCTGGGTGTGCTTGTTTTTCCTATTAAAGCTTTGGAAATTTGTATATATATTGAAATTGAATATGACCTACATGAACCCAGAACATATTTATGTTATTGTTATCCAGGATTAAAATAAAATGGTATTATATTCCACATGCATGATTATTGCTTTATACTTTGTTAATAGTGTCAAATCAGGAATTTTTTTCTTCTTACTCCCTCTGCCTATCTGTCATCTCCTTCGGTTTATCCACCTTAACTTTATAGATGTCTGCAGTGCTAAAGGTCAAATTCTCAGTGTCTGCCAAATTCTTCCCTTTGTCTTGGCTAGAAGAATGAATTGAACTGACTACCAACTGAAAATAAAATTAGAACTGGGAGAGATCATCAACTCTTGTGCAAGAATGCCAGCTGCTCAAAGGCAAAGGCCATAACTTTATGTGACTATAAGGTAGCATACTGCTTGGAGCATATAAAATCCTTAATACTTATAACAGCAATTAATGAGCTAATAAATGAATGACTGAATAAGCCGGTCTTTACTTATTTTGTAAATATAAGAAATGATTTCAGGGTATTTAGATAACTTCTCCAGACTTGCAGCCATTTAGTGATAAAAGATTTATATAATTCTGTATTTTTATGTATTTACTTTGAAGCTATGTTATTTGGAGATACAGAAATTTTCAGTTACTTTCTTTTTTAATTTCCAAAATTTCTAGTTTGTTCTGTTTTGAATCTGGCTGGTCAGGTTTGATAATCTCTCCTTTCCCATTGTTTCAAGTCTTTCTTGTATATCTTTATAAATACAACTTTAAAATTTGCATCTTTTAAATTTAAGAATTGAATTTTCTGTGGACATAATTATACATTTTTGAGTGATTTATCTGTCTTTTTCCTGTTGGTGGTGAAGTTTTCTCATATTTTTAGTGATTTTCAATGATGAGTTCACTTTCCTTGGAACTTCGTGGAAAATATTTGAGGGCTAGGTTTGACATTATTTTCTCCGAAGATAATTTACCTGGGCTTCACCAAGGTGCTTAATTATTTACAAGGATCAAAATAACTTGTGTCCATAATTTTTCAAGTTTGAATTTTAAGGATTTTGAGGAGAGACTATACAAAGGTCGAGTGACTGATTCTTTGTGATAGTTTAGAGAAAATGGTGAGATGGAGATAAATTCTCAAAGTCTTACCCTGCTAGGAGTTTTCTTATTTTTTCACATCCTTCACTAAGGTTTCCCCTTTGGGGATGTCAAATGTGAGGATGGAGATGATGAATTTGAGAGGTTGATGACTTCCCACCTGCTTTGTCATCTGGCCACCTTCTAGACTAGCAATTATTGGTTCCAGTTTCTTACTTTCTTATTATTATGAATTTTAGTTTTTGTGTTATTTCTGGCTTCCAAAGAATTATTTAAATTTCTGGCTATGTCAGCCATGTCTTAAATATATGTCTTTATTTTTTCCAGCTTTATTAAGTATACTGCATCTGGAGTGGTTTCCCTGAACATTTAATCCTCTGTACAAGTATACTCTCTTTTTTCTCACTAGATAAACTTACAGTTCTAAAATTATGTATCTCGTAAATATCAATACATGCTTAGTAAGTTTTTTCTATACAGCTCTATTAGAACAGTTCAAACATATGATTCACATCTGAATCAACTATAAGGCAACAGAACCCATCGAAAGCAGGCCATGTTTTAAGCTATCTAAAAGATCAGGAAGTAAGAAAAAAAATAGATGCCATTTGAGGAAATGATGGTACGTATGTGTAAATCATATTCCACATTTATTTTTATAGGGAGAACAAGATTTGGGGAATTAAGGAGAATGGTTGAAAAAAATAATTTACAGTTAAGGTTAATAAGCACAAATTATCCAACATAAATTTATTTCTCCTAAGAAATAATGAATAAGAAAATTTAACATAGATGAAAACAGTAAGCCTGTTACTACTGGTTTTTCTGAAATTACAAGAGAATAGCTGTTTATGTTCAAAACTAAAAGTAAAGATCTAATATATGTTATTGTGACTATTTTAGCCACACATATGATAAAAAGAAATTTAATAACTAAGTTTTATGCAAGAATAATGTGAGTAAAGATACTTCTGTTGTTCGATTTCCCTTTATATGTCCAATTAACCTTTATTTACTGAGAAGCCATAGCATTCTAATTTGATTGTCAGCACTAGAGCTGGCGCCAGTAAGGGGAGTTCAGAAACTCTGCTGGAAAATCATGGTTTATTAATACATCATTAAGCACTTTAAATGGATTCCAGTGGTGTATGTCTAAAGAAGGAAATAATTCAGCATTTGTTAGTTACTGACAGAGTACAGAATTGAAATTTACATTATAAACCTTACGTTAAAAATCATAATGTGTCAGCAATTGAATTACACATCACAAAATGATAGTGTATGTCATCTGCCTTTTTACCAGGGAGAATTATAAATGTTTATGATTATATACTTTAATCCAGACAAAAGCATATTATCATACAGTAATATGATCTAGAAAAGTATGAGTGCAAATAAAATAAAAGCTAGATTTATTTGCAATATGCTTGTGATGGGAATTTAGTCCATTTATGATTCAAATCTAAATGATGTCATGTACAGTTGAAATATTTGCAATCTGAATTGTACTTTGTTTCTAATGACCACACAATCCGTACAGATATCTGTGATATCTGTATATAATATAATATAATATCAGCATTATATTTTTATCTAAGTTAACATTCTAAATCACTTCTAAGAAAAACATAAATTCCTGAGTTTAGAAAACATTCACATCTTTATTTTAATTTCTGATATCAATCTAAACCATGGTTACATTTGTTCATTTCTTTCTCATGTTTATGGTTGAATATGGTTAATATAAGAAAAAAATATTTTGTACACATTTCTAATTAATTCATGATTGCAACATAAAACATAAAAAATATTTTTTGGAGATATTTTATATTTCCAAGTTATGTAAGACTTTTAAAATACTTTTCATCAAACCTAGACACTTGGGGTTTCCCTGGTGGTGTAGTGGCTAAGAATCCGCCTGCCAATGCAGGGGACATGGGTTCAAGCCCTGGTCCAGGAAGACCCCACATGCCATGGAGCAACTAAGCCCGTGCACCACAACTACTGAGCCTGTGCTCTAGAACCCGTGAGCCACAATTACTGAAGCCTATGCACTTAGATCCTGTGCTCCACAACAAGGAAGCCACCACAATGAGAAGCCCCCGCTCACAGGAACTAGAGAAAGCCCACGTGCAACAATGAAGACCCAACACAGCCAAAAATACAATAAATTTAAAAACAAATTTAAAAAAAGCATAGACACTTGATTATGAATAGATATATTTTTGCATGCAAAATGTTTACAGTATTAGAGCTCTATAAATGTTAAAATTTGTACAATACTGCTCTAAATCCTCTTCTTTTGGGGTAAGCTGAACTGTCAACTTTTATTGGCACATTCGTTGGTACATTTGACTGATGTACCAAGAAGAACAACCACAATAATTAAGCTAATTCAATTATACTAACTATGCCACTTGATTGAAATCAATATTTCTCTAATTGCATGCCTTGGTATTTAGGGAAATTGTTCTATGAGAAATTCCAAGGAATAAATTGGTAGCAGGAAATTTGGAACTGTATATAAGGAAGTAGAGCAATCACTCCTTAAGTTCATATCAACACAATTCTTTTCTTTCTCTCTAGCCACAACATAAAATTAGTTATGTGATAACACATGACACACAGTCATCTTTCATGGTTATATCCTAGTCTCCTTAACTCAAGTGAGAACTTGATCATTATGGAGATAACCATTGTTGAGGGAAATTTCAATATTTCAATGCACATTGCATACAGGGAATGAGGTGGCTAGGTGTGGAAGGCTTAGGAGACAATCTACTTTCTTGTAGGCAGAGATAAAGATGTGGTACCTTAGAAACTGACACAGATGTGGGTAAGGCATGGAACATATTTTGACATCCTTTGAAATGTTTCAAAATATAGTTCTTAGTGTAGACATAGGATGAAAAGTCAAGTTCCAAATGGAATTTTCTACCTCTTTTAAAAATTTCCCTTTTATATAATGACAACCCTGGCTTCAAATTATCAAATTAGTCAATTGTGTGAAATCTGTAAATGCCATAATATACCTACAGTCAACTTTCTGTGAATAAATTTGCAGACATATGGGTTTATAGTCATGCTTCAGTGTGTAGCTTCTTTAAAACAATGCCACATTTAATTTTTTCTCACTTTGAAAATAAAAAAGTTATCAGCATGATTAATGTATTGATAAAAATATGCAAAATGTTATATATGTCTTTATAAATTAAGATTGATGTACAAATTATGCTGATTTCTACATTAAAAAGACTTCTTAGTAAAGGCTGTCAAATGGATCTATGAGTATTCATTCAGAATATCTATATTTTGTTTAATTTATATTACATAACCCCTGCTCTGAAAAATTTTCTATGTTGAAAATGAATAGCTATGTGCACTAAATCTCTTATTATCATGATTCTTTAAAGTAAGTATCTAAACAACATTCAGAAAGTGTGAATAAATGTGAAAGATTCAACAAATAAAAACTTCAGATACAATAATGAAGATATCAGGATTATTGACCCCTTAAATATCTTTGGAACCACATTGCCTGTACATAAAAAAAGTGTGTCATTTCTTATCCATACAATATATACACAAGTAAGAGTTGATAAATGGCTAAACTTTAGTAGACTGTGGTGATATGTAAGGAAAAATAGAAATGAAAGCCATTTATGAGCTTGTGGAGAATCACATATGCATGTAAACTTTTTGCCATGATTTTAGTTTGTGAAAAAAAATACACATTTTGCTAGGTGGGAATGTGTAGGAGAAAAATGACTTTTGTTGAACTCATAGTTTAGATAGGAAGTCAGAAAGAAAAATGATCAAGGAGAGGGCAGCCAAGAGCAAGAAGTAAGCTGTGATTCTAAAATGAAAGTAAGAGAAAGTGAAACCAAAAGTAGATAGAGATGATACTGAAAATAGAGTGTGATAAGGAAAACTAGAATCATAAACTCACAATTTTACACACTGCACTTCTGTTGGAAGTTGTAGGAAGGGGATCAAAAACTAAAATAAAGCCTGATAGAAAGAGAAATAACTGACAAGATGCTAAGAAAAAATGGTTTTATATGCTTTAATTTTTGTATGAGCATGAGTAACTGGAGGTCAATTTTAGATATTCTCACTTTGGAATGTTTTTAACATCAATAATCACCAATAAACCCAAACACACTCTCTTCCTTCCCTTTTTCAAATGTGAAATGATATAATTTGGGGTTGGCATGAGGCAGAATTGATTCTACTATATCATGAATTTTTTATCTCAAAATATTAACTCATCACTGTGGCAGTTATTTTGTTTCTTCTCTGTGTGTTTGGGAAGGTATTAAGGGACAATAAGAAAAAAAGAGAGCAATAAGTAAAATTAGAAGGACCCAGACTTTTTGTTTGTTTACTTTTACAATTTTTCTGAGACTCCATAAATGTGCCTACTATATGTAACTAAGTTTAGACATTCAGTTATAAACGATTTGTGTTAAAAATCAATCCTATTTTGCTTCCTGGTAAAACCAATAGGTGACCACCTTGTGAAAGCAGAACAAAGTAGATTTGGTACACAGTATGTATCCATGTGTGTCCTGTGCTGTGGTAACATTAGTGATTAACATGTTATGGACTTGAAAATGTTATTTCAACAATTAAAATAAGAGGAGAAAGTTAACAATAAAAAACTGAAGACTAACATTTCTTAAACAACAACAAAAATAATACAACAACAAAAAAACCCTAAGCAGTTAGAGAAAATCTATCTATATTTATCTGTCTCCCTGGAGAAAAGAAAGGAAGGAAGGAAGGGAGGGAGGGAGGGAGGAAGGACAGGAGGGAGGAAGGAAGGAAGAAATTTATGTCTTCAGGCCAGAAAGTAGAGACTAATACAACTGAAGTAGCACAACTAAAATGAGGTAGGTAGAAGCCTATTAAAAATCAGAAAGACAGGGCAGATAGCAGAAGCAAGAAGAACTACAATCCTGCAGCCTGTGGAACAAAAATCACATTCACAGAAAGATAGACAAGATGAAAAAGCAGAAAGCTATGCACCAGATAAAGAAATAAGATAAAACTCCAGAAAAACAATTACATGAATTGGAGATAAGAAACTTTCCAGAAAAAGAATTCAGCAGAATGATAATGAAGATGATCCAGGACCTCAGAAAAAGAATGGAGGCAAAGATGGAGAAGATGCAAGAAATGTTTAACAAAGACCTAGAAGAATTAGAGAACAAACAGAGATGAACGATACAATAACTCAAATGAAAAATACAATAGAAGGAATAAATAGCAGAATAACTGAGGCAGAAGAATTGATAAGTGACCTGGAAGACAGAATGGTAGAATTTACTGCCTCAGAACAGAATAAAGAAAAAAGAATGAGAAGAAATGAAAACACCTTAAGAGACCTCTGGAACAACATTAAATGCAAGAACATTCACATTATAAGGGTCCCAGAATGAGAAGAGAGAGAGAAAGGACCCAAATATTTGAAGAGATTATAGTCAAAAAATTCCTGAACATGGGAAAGAAAATAGCCACCCAAGTCCAGAAAGGACAGAGAGTCTCAGACAGGATAAACCCAAGGAGAAACATGCTAGACACATAGTAATTAAACTGACAAAAATTAAAGACAAAGAAAAACTATAGAAAGCAGCAAGGGAAAAATGACAAATAACAAACAATGGAACTCGCATAAGGTTAACAGCTGATTTCTCAGCAGAAACTCTACAAGCCAGAAGGGAGTGGCATGATATATATAAGTGATGAAAAGGAAGAACCTACAATAAAGATTACTCTACCTGGCAAGTATCTCATTCATATTTGACATATAAATCAAAAGTTTTACAGAAAAGCAAAAACTAAGAGAATTCAGCACCACCAAACCAGCTCTACAAAAAATGCTAAAGGAACTTTTCTAAGTGGGAAACACAAGAGAAGAAAAGAATCTACAAAAACAAACTCATTACAATTAAGAAAATGGTAATAGGAATATACATATGGATAATTACCAAAAATGTGAATGAATTAAAGGCTCCAACCAAAAGACACAGGCTCGCTGAATGGATACAAAACAAGACACAAACAGACTGAAATTGAGGGGATGGAAAAAGATACTCCATGCAAATGGAAATCAAAAGAAAGCTGGAGTAACAATATTCATATCAGATAAAATAGACTTTAAAATAAAGAATGTTACAAGAGACAAGAAAGGTACTACATAATGATCAAGGGATCAATCCAAGAAGAAGATGTAACAATTATATATGCACCCAACATAGGATCACCTCAGGACATAAGGCAACTGCTAACAATTATAAAAGAGGAAATTGAGAGCAACATGATAATAGTGTGGGATTTTAACACCTCACTTACACCAATGGACAGATAAGTCAAACAGAAAATTAATGAGGAAACACAAGCTTTAAATGACACAATAGACCAGATAGATTTAATTGATATTTATAGGCCATTTCATGCAAAAGCAGCAGATTACACTTTCTTCTTAAGTGCACACAGAACAATCTCCAGGATAGATAACAACTTGCAACACAAATCAATCCTCAGTAAATTTAAGAAAATTGAAATCATATGAAGTATCTGTTTTGACCAAAATGCTATAAGATTAGAAATCAATTACAGGGAAAAAAACATGAAAAACACAAACACATGTAGGATAAACAATATGTTACTAAATAACGTAGAGATCACTGAAGAAATCAGAGAGGAAATCAAAAAATATCTAGAGACAGATTACAACAAAAACACAATAATCCAAAACCTATGGGATGCAGCAAAAGCAGTTCTAAGAGGGAAGTTTATAGCAATACAAGCCTATTTCAAGAAACAAGATAAATCTTAAATAAACAATGTAACCTTACATCTAAAGGAACTAGAGAAAAAAATACAAACAAAACCCAAAGTTAGTAGAAGGAAAGAAATAAAGATCAGAGCAGAAATAAATGAAATAGAAACAAAGAAAACAATAACAATGATCAATAAATTTAAAAGTTGGTTCTTTGAAAAGATAAACAAAATCGGTAAACCATTAGCCAGACTAATGAAGAAAAAGAGGGAGAAGATTCAAATCAATAAAATTTGAAATGAAAAAGGAGAAGTTACAACAGACACCACAGAAATACAAAGCATCCTAAGAGACTATTGCAAGCAACTATATGACAATGAAATGTACGACCGAGAAGAAATGGACAAATTCTTAGAAATGCACAACCTGCCGAGACTGAACCAGGAAGAAATAGAAAATATGAACAGACCAATCACAAGTAATGAAATTGAAGCTGTGATTAATAATCTTCCAACAAACAAAAGTCCAGGAACAGATGGCTTCACAAGTGAATTCTATCAAACATTCAAAGAAAAGTTAAAACCTATCCTTCTCAAACTCTTCCAAAAAATTGAAAGGAAGGAACACTCCCAAACTCATTCTATGAGGCCACCATCACCTTGATACCAAATCAGGCAAAGATATCACTCAAAAAGAAAATTACAGACCAATATCACTGATGAATATAGATGCAAATATCCTGAACAAAATACTAGCCAACAGAATCCCACAACACATTAAAAGGATCATACACTATGATCAAGTGGGATTTATCCCAGAGATGCAAGGATTCTTCAATATACATAAAGCAATCAATGTGATGCACCATATTAACAAATTGGAGAAGCAAAACCATATGATCTTCTCAGTATATGCAGAAAAAGGTTTTGACAAAATTCAACACTGGTTTATGATAAAAACTCTCCAGAAAGTGGGCATAAAGGGAACCTACCTCAACATAATGAAGTCCCTGTATGACAAATCCACAGCAAACATCATTCTCAATGGTGAAAAACTGAAAGTATTTCCTCTAAGATAAGGAACAGGACAAAGATGTCCACTCTCACCTCTATTATTCAACATAGTTTTGGAAGTCCTAGCCACAGCAATCAGAGAAGAAAAAGAAATAAAAGAATCCAAATTGGAAAAAAAAGAAGTAAAACTGTCACTGTTTGCAGATGACATGATACTATACATAAAGAATCCTAAAGCTGTCACCAGAAAACTACTAGAGCTAATCAATGAATTTAGTAAAGTTGCAGGATACAAAATTAATGCACAGAAATCTCTTGCATTCCTATACACTAATGATGTAAAATCTGAAAGAGAAATTAAGGAAACACTCCCATTTACCACTGCAACAAAAAAGAATAAAATACCTAGGAATAAACCTACCTAAGGAGACAAAAGACCTGTACGTAGAAAACTATAAGACACTGATGAAAGAAATGAAAGATGATACAAACAGATGGAGAGATATACCATGTTCTTGGATTGGAAGAATCAATATTGTGAAAATGACTATACTACCCAAAGCAATCTACAGATTCAATGCAATCCATATCAAAGTACCACTGACATTTTTTATGGAACTAGAACAAAAAAATCTTAAAATTTGTATGGAGATACAAAAGACCTCAAATAGCCGAAGCAGTCTTGAGGGAAAAAAACAGAGCTGGAGGAATCAGACTCCCTGACTTCAGGATCTACTACAAGGCTAATGTAATCAAGACAATATGGTACTGGCAGAAAAACAGAAATATAGATCAATAGAACAGGGTAGAAAGGCCAGACATAAACCCATGCACCTATGGTCAACTAATCTATGACAAAGGAGGAAAGGATATACAGTGGAGAAAAGACAGTCTCTTCAATAAGTGCTGCTGGGAAAACTGGACAGCTACATGTAAAACAATGAAATTAGAAAACTCCCTAACACCATACACAAAAATAAACTAAAAATGGATTAAAGACCTAAATGTAATACTGGACACTATAAAACTCTTAGAGGAAAACATAGAAAGAACACTCTTTGACATAAATCACAGCAAGATCTTTTTTGATCCAACTCCTAGAGCAATGGAAATAAAAACAAAAATAAACAAATGGGACCTAATGAAACTTAAAAGCTTTTGCAAAGCACAGGAAACCACACACAAGTTGAAAAATAACCCTCAGAAGGGGAGAAAACATTTGCAAATGAATCAATGGACAAAAGATTAATCTCCAAAATATATAAACATCTCATGCAGCTCAATATTAAAAAAAAACAAACAAAAAAAAAAATCCAAAAATGGGCAGAAGACCTAAATAGACATTTCTCCAAATAAGACATACAGATGGCCAAGAAGCTCATGAAAAGCTGCTCAACATCATTAATCATTAGAGAAATGCAAATAAAAACTACAATGAGGTATCACCTCACACCAGTTAGAATGGGCATCATCCGAAAATTTACAAACAACAAATCCTGGAGAAGGTGTGGAGATAAGGAAACCCTCTTGCACTGTTGGTGGGAATGTAAATTGATACAGCCACTATGGAGAACAGTGTGGAGCTTCCCTAAAAAACTAAAAATAGAGTTACCATATGATACAACAATCCTACTACTGAGCATATGCCCAGAGGATACCATAATTCAAAAAGATGCATGTACCCTAATGTTCATTGCAGCACTATTTACAATAGTCAGGTCATGGAAGCAACCTAAATGCCTATCAACCCTATCAACAGATGAATGGATAAGGAAGATGTGGTACATATATACAATGGAATATTTCTCAGCCATAAAAATGAATGAAATGAGGTCATTTGCAGAGACGTGGATGGATCTAGAGACTGTTATACAGATTGAAGTAAGTCAGAAAGTGAAAAGCAAATATCGTATATTAATGAATATATGTGGAACCTAGAAAAGTGGTACAGATGAACCTGTTTGCAAGGCAGAAATAGAGACACAGATGTAGAAAACAAACGTATGGACACCAATGGGAGAAAGTGGCAGGGTAGGGGTGATGGTGTGATGAATTGGGAGGTTGGGATTGACCTATATACATTAATATGTATAAAATGGATAACTAATGAGAACCTGCTGTATAAAAAAATAAAGAAAATATTTTTTTTTTAAATGGGCAGAAGACCTAAATAGACATTTCTCCAAGGAAGACATACAAATGGCCAAGAGTCACATGAAAAAATATTAAAAAGCAGGAAGATATTTTTTACAGGAAAGCTAGACTTTGCAAGGCAGGAGGAGTCAGTGTTCTGTATTATCTAAAAGGAGATATAACATTTGCGCCAAAGACCAAAATGATCATTTGGATTACAGTAAAAAATATAAATGGAAAGGAAATAAATAAGAAGCTACTACATCTCAGGCAGGTTGAAAAAGCAGAATTAGAAATATGTATGCAGATAAGAAAAGCCTATAAAAAGCTAACGCATTAATCATGGAAATTTATAATTACACCAATGCCAACGAGGCTGACTTTAGGAGGATGCCTGTGGAAGGTGGCACACTTGAAGAAAACTGAATGTATAATGTAAAGATAGTATTCATAAAGAAAACATATTGGTAGGTACACTGGAGTTAGATTTTGGAAACAGCCTCATAGAAATGATAAATGTGGTTGGTATAAATAGAATCAATAGGAAAATGAAAAAAAAGAGAAAAAGAAAAGACAATAATACACAGTGATTAAGTATCAAGACAGTTTTATGTAGTTCAGTGTAAGAAATTTCACCATTCAATAGATTTAGTGAGCACCTACTGTACATAAAGCACAGAATTTTAGAAACTAATACAAAGATGGATGATGCATAGGCTCTGGACTCAAAAACTACAGTTTGAATTTATGCAGTATTTACTGGTGTTTAGTGAGTATGCCAAGTGTTTAATTTATGATAGTCTATTTCTGCTGGGTTGAAAAATAACACATACATTTCCAATTGAGTCTTTTGATTCAAGTAACAGAACTCCACAAAGCTTAGTTATATTAACAGAGAAGTATCAATTTGATATGGGAACACACAGGCATAAAGCACCAAGGTCACATAAGAAACTGAATCCTTCATCTGAAATGCCAAAACAGAAACAAAACAGACAAAGCAAAGCCAAGCAAGACCTCTTTCAGCTTAGCTCTTTCCAAGTATATAGTTTCTTAACTCAGCTTTTTTCCATACGGTTGCACTAAGAAGCATTTTATCATTGTGTACAATTTCTGACCACTAGTCACCTATGTTTGAATTCTTGATCCACACTTACTGTGTCGTGTGGCACAAGTTGAATTCCTGTAACACACTTACTGGGTCTTGGAGCAAGTTACTTATCCTTTCTGTGTCTATTTCTTCAATGTTAAATGGGGTTAACAATACCTGTTTCACAGATTCTCTCCACAATAGAGATGAAAGGAGGAAATATAAGTAAATAATTGTGAATAGTACCTAGCACATTATAGGGGATAAATAACTGTTCACTCTTTTCTATCTCCAAGGTGGTTGCCTTTCAGCTCTGGAGTTTTTATTTAATATAACCTTTAATTTTGGAAACATGTCAAGATTAAATTATAATCTTTAAATATCAAGTCTAAATTTCCAGAAGGAATAAGCCAATAATCATAAAATACCTAAGCATTATTATAAATATATATATTTAATAATTATTATAAATAATAAGGTTACAAACTAGGTGGTTTTACAGATGAATTCAATCTATCCTTAATATAAGAAACCACAATTCTATATCTATTCCAGATAGTCAAGATCATGGAAAAAAGATGCAAACTATCCCGTTTTACTTTACAAAGTTACTTTAACACAATTTTAATAGCAAAGCAATTTTAGCAGCAAAATAATGTTGAAATGCCAAAAATTCATTGTTATATCATAGAGAAACATATCCAAAGGCTTAGTGATAGTGGAATCTTAGAGTGTTCTATCATGGAAGACCTGCTCAAACTCCCTGGAAAAGTCAAGAGCACAGAGTTTTTAACCAAGACTATGAGAAATAAATCTGTGAGAGGAGCCTCATCACCACTGAAGGTCTCTGTGGTGACCTTTCTTTGTAAGTCAGACATTAGTGGTAACTGCTACCATTGACGTAGGATCCCTAAATGCAGTGAGAATGACAGATACTAGAGTGGCAGGAGCCAAGTAATGGTACTCATTCACCAAAGACAAGGTGATCATAATTACTGAAATGGACAGTGAAGGCAAAACAGTAATCAGAATAGTTTTCCTTGCAGAGACCTTTGGCACTGGCTATTTCATCATGTCATTCCTATAAATTAATATACGGGAAACCTACTGTGTTCTTTGTTCTTCATGTGAGTATTCAATGTGGTTTGAGCACATATAACGGGCATTTGGATTCTTAGAGGAAGAGAAGCTTGGAGTGAGAAATTCTAGAATTTGATTTCTGCCACATTCTACTAGCCAACCCAGTCAGAGTCAGCCCATATTCAAGAAGAGGGGAAATAATATCCATTTCCTGAATGTGGGTGTTCATACGGTGAGGGAAGGAATTTATTGTAAGAGACGAACTATAACAGTCCACACTCTGGCAACAATAACCACATCCTTCTTGTATGCAAAATATACTCAAATATTGTATTCATTAAATCATTGGTTGGCAATACAGGACCTTATCAGCAGGTGTGGAAGAAGCTTCTCATGTAGCACAATAGAAGCAACTTCTCAGGTGCATTTTCTCATTTGCCGAGATAAGTTATCTTCCCTAGAACATATCTACTTTTACAGTGGTGAAAAAGAGACAGCATAATCACAGCAGACATGCCAGCTCACAAGGGGGAAAATAAAAGACACAATACAGTTAATGGTACATAGAAATTTTGAAATCAAACTGGGCACATAGTGCTATTTCCTCCAACTCCAGAGGTAAGAACTTTTCTTTGCTTGGGACTCAATTTTTCTCCCCAGGAGTAGTTATCAATGGCTGTTGACTTTTCCTCTGGAATTTTGACTCTTCCCTCTGCTTCATCTTTTATTTTCCACTAGAAATGATCCATGTTTGCACATAAGTAGCATCCTCTGCTTTCAGGTAGAAGGATTGGGATCCAGTGACCTCTTTACATATTGAACTATGTTTCTTTTAGTCAAAGATGATATGTTTTAAATATTCTTGAGATCTTCCTGCATATCAAGTTATAATAAATCTGCTTAGGCAAAAGTCTCAATCAGAAATATATTTGACAGGGTGACCCTCTCTCTACTTTAGACTGAGATACAGGGTGCTATAGGACAACAATCATAGAATTCTTAGAAGTATTTCTGTCTGGGTGAGAGCATCTATAAGGCAAATCCTTAAATCTTTTCAACATTTCAAAAAAGGTTCTTACAGACTTATTTTGATCTCATCTTTTATCTGAGGCTACAATTTATGGGAAAAGCTGTGGATTAGGATTTGATCTTTGGCCTCAGGCTTTAAATAAATCATTAGTTAATTTATTTTTTGAGACTATCTTGTGGGCTGGAGAAACTGCAAATTATATATAGTTTGATTTTCCATCTTAGTATATCCTTGTGGAAACTATTTCCCTAAATTTGCCCTGAAAACAGAATAGTCACTTTTCTAGTTCAACTCTCCTATCTATAACATATATAGCTAAACGAAACCAGTTGACAGTTTCACTATTTGATCTGGAAATCTATTACTAAAGTATCAAATTCATTAGGTATATTTTTTGAACCATAATGATTAATTTATTATGTCAACTTGGCTAGACTATGGTACCAGCTGTTTGGACAAACAATAGTTTAGATGTTGCTGTGAAGGTATTCTTTAGATGTGATTAACATAAAATCAGTAGACTCTGAGTAAAGAAGATTACCCTCCATAATGCAGGTAGACCTCACCCAATCAAGTGAAGGTCATAAGCCCAAAGACTGAGGTTTTCTAAAGGAAAAACAATTCTGCCTAAAGCTTGAAACATATAAATCCTGCCTGAGATTCTAACCTGCTGGACTGCCCTGTAGATTTTAGACTTAAGACTGTATACAATATTAGCTCTTACTTGAATCTCCAGCCTGCTAGCTTGTCCTATGAATATCAGACTTGCCAGTCACAACAAATTCAACTTTTTAGTGGCTTAAAACAAAAACAATTTTTCTATCTCTCATTGTCCTGCCAGTTGACTAAGGAGGTCAGGTTGGTGGTTTGTTTATTCTATATAATGTCAGCTAGGGCTAAAATCCAGAGAGCTTGGGTCTCTCCCATTATTGCAAATAATTTTAAGAAGAAGGGAGAGGAAGCTACCAGCCTGGCATACAGCTTGGGATCAGAAGTCCCAGGATGTCATATATGCCACATTCTACTAGGTAGAGAGTTACAGGATAAGACAATATTGAAGGAGAGAATCCACCTCTCTATGTGCATAGATGTAGAAAAAGAATTAACGGTGGTTACTGATGTGGGAAAGGAATTAGTGATGGCCATTGCTGAATACTCTCCACCACGACAAAATTACAGACATAATAAAAAGGTGAAATATGAAACTTATCTATAAAAATATGTGAGAACGAGGTGCCTTCTATCTCCACTATTATCCAATAGTTTGTAAGTCAGAGATAATGCAATCAAATGGGGAAAAGTAAGTGTGGCAGATTTTATTTTTTAAAGATGGTTGTAACAATATTTACCATTCTACATACTCTTTCTACAGTATATCCTTGAAGTTCCTCCTACTGAATAATAGGGTTTATATTGTCTTCCCTAGAATATGGGCAGAGCTTTATAACTACCTCAACAGCTAATAGATACTATGCACTTTCAAGACAAGATTTTTTTAAATACCATTCACTTCTGCTTTGTTTTCCTGCAACTCTCATGTTTGTAAGCCATTTACCATTTTGTGAGAAAGCCCAACCAGTCACATACAGATTTTCTGGTTGACAGTCACAGCAAACACTGCAGTCAACAGCCAGCATCAACTGCCAAACATGTGAGTGAATGAGTCCTTCCAGATGAGTCCAGCTCTTAGCTACTAAGCCATCTCTAGCCTTTGAATATTCCCACTTGAGTCTGGAGATATTCTGAGGGAGAGAAAATCATCTGCATTATACCCTTGCCCAACTCATGACCTACTGAATCTGTGAAAATAATAAAATATTTGTTGCTTTAAGTTTTAAAATTTTAGTTGACATGTATTTTCCTGCAGCAATAGATAACTGAAAAAGTAATCCTTGGAAAAGAAAAAATTAAATTAAATTTGCATGTTATACAGTTGTCTTAATAATCAATAATTTTTTTGTATGTTTTCTTTTTCGTATGTTTTATATTAGTCTTCAAAACAACTATATTTGAGGTTGCTATCGATTCCCATTTGACCGGGGAGGTAACTGAAGAATGGTATGGTTATGCAAATTCTGAAAAATCAGGAAATAACAAAGCTGGAATTTCAACCCAGGTGTTTCACTCCAGAGCATGGATGCTTATCTTCTATCCCAGTGTCCCTAATTAGAAAACCCAGGAGAAAGGGAAAGGAAAGCTCCAGAAAGGGGAATCAGAGAGAACAAGAAATGACCTAGAAAATAAATAGAATTCAACACAGTAGAGTTCAAGAAAGGAGGAATAAGGCTGGTGAATTAAGAAACAACAAAATGATATTTATTGAAAGCAGTGGTGGACACAGTGAATTTCATGGTGGCTGAGAAGCTATGCCAAGTATCCATGAGGTTGTGTCCTGAATAATGGTATATATATATATTTTTTTCTGGCTAGATCTAAGTCATTGTAAGAGAATCATGAAAATTTGTTCTCTTTTCCAGAGGTAACTAGAAAACAAAGGCAGTGTTGACCATTTATATATTTTTCTTAACATTTTCTGTATTTACTTTCCACGCATGGCAGATATGCAACAGTAATTATTGTCTATTTCAAGTATGATTTTTTTAAAACATCTTTATTGGAGTATAATTGCTTTACAATGTTGTGTTAGTTTCTGCTGTATAACAAAGTGAATCAGTTATATGTATACATTTATCCCATATCATCTCCCTCTTGTGTCTCCCTCCCACCCTCCCTATCTCACCCCTCTAGATGGTGAAAAAGCATGGAGCTGATCTGCCTGTGCTATGCAGTTGCTTCTCACTAGCTATCTTTCTTACACTTGGTAGTGTATATATGTCCATGCCTCTCTCTCACTTTGTCCCAGCTTACACCACTCCCTCCCTGTGTCCTCAAGTGTATTCTCTACCTCTGGGTCTTTATTCCTGTCATGGTCCTAGATTCCTCAGATTCATTTTTTTTTTTTTTTTTTTTTTTTTTTAGATTCCATATATATGTGTTAACATACAGTATTTGTTTTTCCTTTTCTGACTTACTTTACTCTGTATGACAGACTCTAGGTCCATCCACCTCACTACAAATAACTCAATAACTCAATTTTGTTTCTTTTCATGGCTGAGTAATATTCCATTGTACATATGTACCACATATTCTTTATCCATGACTCTGCTGATGGACATTTAGGTTGCTTCCATGTCCTGGTTATTGTAAATAGTGTTTCAATGAACATTGAGGTATGTGTATCTTTTCAAATTATGGTTTCCTCTGGGTATATGTGCAGGAGTGGGATTGCTGGGTCATATGGTAGTTCTATTTTTAGTTTTTTAAGGAACTTCTATACTGTTCTCCATACTGGCTATATCAATTTACACTCCCACCAACAGTGCAGGAGGGTTCCCTTTCCTCCATACCCTCTCCAGCATTTACTGTTTATAGATTTGATGATGATGGCCATTCTGACCTGTGTGAGGTGATACCTCATTGTAGTTTTGATTTGCATTTATCTAATGATTAGTGATGTTGAGCATCCTTTCATGTGTTTGTTGGCAATCTGTATATCTTCTTTGGAGAAATGTCTGTTTAGTCTTCTGCCCATTTTTGGATTGGGTTCTTTCTTTTCTTTGATACTGAGCTGCATGAGCTGCTTGTATATTTTGGAGGGTTAATCCTTTGTCAGTTGCTTTGTTTGCAAATATTTACTCCCATTCTGAGGGCTGTCTTTTTGTCTTGTTTATAGTTTCCTTTGCTGTGCAAAAGCTTTTAAGCTTCATTAGGTCCCATTTGTTTATATTTGTTTTTACTTCCATTTCTCTAGCAGGTGGGTCAAAAAGGATCTTGCTGTGATTTATATCATAGAGTGTTCTGCCTATGTTTTCCTCTAAGAGTTTTATTGTGTCTGGCCTTACATTTAGGTCTTTAATCCATTTTGAGTTTATTTTTGTGTGTGGTGTTAGGGAGTTATTTAGTAGCATATTGTTTAGCCTCCATGTGTCTGCACTTTTTACAGATTTTTTCCTGTGATTGATATCTAGTCTCATAGCATTTTGGTCAGAAAATGTACTTGATAAGATTTCAATTTTCTTAGATTTACAAAGGCTTGGTCTGTGTCCTCTGATATGATCTATCCAGAAGCCTATTCCATGGGAACTTGAGAAGAAAGTGTATTATGGTTTTTTTGGATGGAATGACATATAAATATCAATTAACTCCATCTTGTTAAATGTATCATTTAAAACTTGTGTTTCCTTATTTATTTTCATTTTGGATGATCTGTCCATTGGTGAAAGTGTCATGTTAAAGTCCCCTACTATGATTGTGTTACTGTCAATTTCCCCTTTTGTGGCTGTTAGTATTTGCCTTATGTATTGAGGTGCTTCTATGTTAGGTGCATAAATATTTACAATTGTTATATCTTTTTCATGGATCGATCCCTTGATCATTATATAGTATCCATCTTTGTCTCTTGTAATAGTCTTTATTTTATAGTCTATTTTGTCTGATATGAGAATTGCTACTCCAGATTTCTTCTGATTTCCACTTGCATGGAATATCTTTTTCCATCCCCTCACTTTCAGTCTGTATGTGTCCCTAGGTCTGAAGTGGGTCTCTTATAGTCAGCAAATATATGGGTTTTGTTTTTTTTTTTCCATTTAGCCAGTCTATGTCATTAGGTTTGAGCATTGAATGCATTTACATTAAGGTAATTATCAATATGTATGTTCCTATTACCATTTTCTTAATTGTTTTGGATTTGTTATTGTAGGTCTTTTCCTTCTCTTGTGTTACCTGCCTAGAGAAGTTCCTTTAGCATTTGTTGTAGTGCTGGTTTGGTGGTGCTGAATTCTCTTAGCTTTTGCTTGTCTGTAAATGTTTTAATTTCTCCATTGAATCTGAATGAGATCCTTGCTGGGTAGAGTAATCTTGGTTGTAGGTTTTTCCCTTCCATCGCTTTAAATACATCCTGCCACTCCCTTCTGTCTTGCAGAGTTTCTGCTGAAAGGTTAGCTGTTAACCTTATGGGGATTCTCTTGTATGTTATTTGTTGCTTTTCCCTTGCTTCTTTTAATATTTTTTCTTTGTATTTAATTTTTAATAGTTTGATTAATATGTGTCTTGGTGTGTTTCTCCGTGGATTTATCCTGTATGGGACTCTCTGCACTTCCTGGACTTGATTGTCTATTTCCTTTCCCATATTAGGGAAGTTTTCAAATGTAATCCCTTCAAATATTTTCTCAGTCCCTTTCTTTTTCTCTTCTCCTCTGGGACCCCTATAATTCGAATGCTCATGGGTTTATTGTTGTTCCAGAGGTCTCTAAGACTGTCCTCTATTCTTTTCATTCTTTCTTCTGTATTCTGCTCTGTGGCAGTTATTTCACCTATTTTATCTTCCAGGTCACTTATCCATTCTTCTGCCTCAGTTATTCTACTACTGATTCCTTCTAGAGAATGTAAAATTTCATTTATTGTGTTGTTCATCATCATTTGTTTGATCTTTAGTTCTTCTCAGTCCTTGTTAAAACTTTCTTGTACTTTTTCCATTCTATTTCCAAGATTTGGGATCATCTCTACTATCATTACTCTGAATTCTTTTTCAGGTAGACTGCCTATTTCCTCTTCATTTGTTTGGTCTGGTGGGTTTTTACCTTGTTCCTTCATCTGCTGCATATTTCTCTGTCTTCTTATTTTGTTTAACTTACTGTGTTTGCAGTCTCCTTTTCTCAGGCTGCATGTTGGTAGTTCTCATTGTTTTTGGTGTATGCCCCAAGTGGCTAATATTGATTCTGTGGGTTGTGTAGGCTTCCTGGTGGAGGGGACTTGTGCCTGTGTTCTGGTGGATGAGACTGGGTCTTGTTTTTCTGGTGGACAGGACCATGTCCAGTGGTGTGTTTTGGGGTGCATGTGAACTTATTATGATTTTTGGCAGCCTCTCTGCTAGTGGGTGGGATTGTGTTCCTGTCTGCTAGTTGTTTGGCATGGGGTGTCCAGCACTGGAGCCTGCTGGTCATTGAGTGGAGCTGGGTCTTAGCTTTGAGATGGAGATCTCTGGGAGAGCTCTCACCGATTGATATTATGTGGGTCTGGGAGGTCTCTGGTGTTCCAGTGTTCTGAACTCGGATCTCCCATCTCAGAGGCTCAGGCCTGACACCCGGCCAGAGTATCAAGATCCTGTCAGCCAACTCAGCTCAGAAGAAAAGAGAGAAAAAAAAGAAAGAAAAGAAAATGTTTTTAAAATAAAAAAATAGTTATTAAAATATAAAAAGTAATTAAAAAAAAGGAGAGAGCAAACAAACCAATAAACAAATCTACCAGTGAAAACAAGCACTGAAAACTAAGCTAAGATAAACAGAAAAATCAGAAGCTAGTCAGTCACATACAGCAAACCCCAAATCTACAGTTGCTCCCAAAGTCCACCACCTCAATTTTGAAATGATTCCTTGCCTATTCAGCTATTCCACAGATGCAGGGTATCTCAAGTTGATTGTTGGGATTTAAACCACTTCTCCTGAGGTTGCATGGAGGAATTTCCTTTTCTCTTCTTTGTTCACACAGCTCCTGGGGTTCAGATTTGATTGGCCCTGCCTATACATGTAGGTCCCACTCTGGCATCTCTCTGTTACCCAGACAGGAGGGGGTTAAAGGAGAGGCTGGTTAGGGGGCTCTAGCTCACTCAGGCCAGTGGGAGGGAGGGGTATGGAATGCCATGGGAACCTGTGGTGGCAGAGGCTGGCGTGATGTTGCAACAGTCTAAGGCATGCCATGTGTTCTCCCAGGGAATTTGTCCCTGTGTCACAGGATCCTGGCAGTGGTGGGCTGCACAGACTCCTGGGAGGGGAGTTGTGGATAGTGACCTGTGCTTGCACACAGGATTCTTGGTGGCTGCAGCAGCAGTGTTAGCATTTCATGCTCCTCTCTGGGGTCCGCGCTGATAGCCATGTCTCTTGCCTGTCTCTGAAGCTCATTTAGATGGTGTTCTGAATCTCCTCTCCTCGCGTACCCTGAAACAATTGTCTCTTGCCTCTTAGGCAGGTCCAGAGTTTTCCCAGACTCTCTCCCAGTTAGCTGTGGCTCACTAGCTCCCTAGCTGACTAGCTGACTAGCTCCCTTCTAGCTGTGTTCATGCAGCCAACTCCAGTACTCTCCATGGGATCTGACCTCAGAAGCCCAAGCCCCAGCTCCCAGCCCCTACCTGCCCTGGTGATGAACAGACAAACCTCTCAGGCTGGTGAATGCTGGTCAGTACTGGTCCTCTGTGTGGGAATCTCTCCACTTTGCCCTCTGCAACCTTGTTGCTGCATTCTCTCCATGAAGCTCTCCCCACAACCTGCTGTCTCCACCAGTGAATGGGCTTCCTAGTGTGTGGAAACTTTTCCTCCTTCACAGCTCCCTCCCAGAGGGGCAGGTCCCATCCTTATTCTTTTATCCCTGTTTTTTCTTTTCTCTTTTGCCCTACACAGGTATGTGTGGAGTTTCTTGCCTTTTGGGAAGTCTGAAGTATTCTGCCAGAGTTCAGTAAAAGTGTTCTGTAGGAGTTGTTCCACATGTAGATTTTTTTTTCAGTACATGGGCCTCTCACTGTTGTGGCCTCTCTTGTTGCAGAGCACAGGCTCCGGACACTCAGGCTCAGTGGTCATGGCTCATGGTCCCAGCCGCTCTGTGACATGTGGGATCTTCCCGGACTGGGGCACGAACCCATGTCCCCTGCATCATCAGGTGGACTCTCAACCACTGTGCCACCAGGGAAGCCCTGTAGATGTATTTTTGATGTGTTTGTGGGAAGGACGGTGGTCTCTGTGTCTTATTCCTCTGTCATCTTGAAGGTCCTTGACTTCAAGTGTGATTTTGAAAGAGGCAACTCTGCATTAAATATGTAATTATGTTTATGTGTTTCTGAGTGTGTGTGTATGTGTGCGTATGTGTGTGCATGTATCTTAAATTGTAAAGAGACATCAAGAGTCTGCTTGGCTTTCAGTAATGAAGATAATGATCAAGCCTAGAGTTTTGACTTAGACAAGTGTATATATAGAGTGCCAATTACTGTGTTCTGTTTAGGCCATATGAACTTGGGGTGTTTTTATTATATCATGGTGGAGTCACTAGATAATAATTGAAAAATATAGGTCTGTATCAGAAATCATGGTTGGATCTATGTACATATGACACTTAAGCCATAAATACAACTCATTTGTATCTATTTATCAATTACTCCAAATATAAAGACATTTACATATCATATATTCCATACATCTACAAAGTTGCTTTAATGAAATTCTGAATACAATATTTTTTATTAAAGTAAATGTGTATACTGTAACTAAAATAGAGGGGAATTTACTCTTAGCTAAGTATTGTAATAATATACTTGGGGTTCAGTAAGAAAAATATAATCTCTTCTAGTCATTTCAAACAGGATAATATCTGATCAGAAAAATAGGTGCTTACAAAATAAGGTGGAGGAGTTAAAGTCAGAAGTGGAAGAAGGGTGCTTTGAGCTGCCAGTTTTGTCACTCCTCACTAGTTCTTAGTTACTTTTGCCACCTTACTTACTGTCACTGCCCAGATAAAGAGCTACAAGAAATCCCACCAATGCAGTTGTCTGCAGCACCAAGGCAAATAATTTGCAAAGGAACTCCTAGTTGTTAAAAAAAAAACTGTGGAAGCCCATGTGGCTGCTTGTCACTGTTGGAGAAAGATTGATGATTTCTTCTTCCCTTTTGCCTTTTAGAACTTATGTAAAGGGCTCTCACTGAAAAAATTACAATCACATCCCAATACCTGGAGGCGAAACATTCTGGCAAACACATTGGTCTTTTGGAACCCATGATAATGGGGAGAACAAAGGAAAAAGTAGAAATAAATTCTATTTTGAGTTAAAATAACATTTATGGCTACATTAAAAGAATCTGTTCCCTCAAGATTTTATTTTACACTGACTTTATGAGCACATCTTTTTATTTGCTTCTTAAATGATTGTTCTTTCTTTAAAGTTGTGTCTATACCTAACTAGAGAGAGATGGGCTAAAAAATAAAATGAGCTTGATATCAATCATAATTTGAGCCGTCTGAACATGAGGTTGGAACTTTAGCAAAATGCACTGTAGAGGACAAGAGTTGAGGAGCTGGAAGTTTGAACCTACTACACAGAGGCCAACCACTATAAGGGGTAGTAGGTGGGGCAGTGTACAATGTAGTAACTTGTTCTGTGAATCAAATGATGTTCGGTGATCAAAGTATTCCAATCTGTTAGTACATAACATATTGATGAAGGACAAATTGCTATTTGTCCATACCAGTTCAATCAACATTCATCTCAAATGTCTTCCCCTCCAGCCTACACTGACCTCATAGAACTGCTCAATCTGTGCTTTAGATTACAACTCTATGCATATTTCCAAAATAGTACTTTCCCCACATCTACTGTATTTCTCTATTCATATATATGTTTCTTTCTTTAGATAAGAACTCTTTGAAGTTAAAGATCGCCTTTTTAAACTCTTTGGTGAGTTCAGCTTAGAAATAGCAGGATCTAAAGTGTGAAATAGTTAACCTATGGCAGAAAACTAACTTCAAGAACTGGACTGACCATCTTGGGGTGAAAAGAAAAGGGAGAGAAAGAGAGGATAAGAGGAATTCATGCTGTGTTCATGTGTGTGTGTGTGTGGAAAAGGGACGTTACAGTTTCAAGTCTTGTGCAAACTATTAGAGCTCATTGCTGACTGGGCAATGGTATTTTATGGGAAATTAAATTGAATTCAGTATTAAAGAATCTTTTCTAACTTAAGAAATATATAGTACTTCCTCTCCTGGCCATAACTGGGCACTCCTTCCTCTGTGCTCTTTCATGACACATAACACTTAATTCCCCTTATTGTTTATATCCTATTGTGTTTTATTATATTTTTAAGACCCGTGTGTTTTGTGGGCCACATAATTGTTTTTTTTAATCTCCTAAACACTTAACACAATGCTTATAGTATACTGGGTGTCCCTGTGACTGTCCATATTGAGCTTTAGGAGAAAGGAGTGAATGAATTAGGTATAATTTTAATCAGTTTTGAATTATTCATGTTTTAAACAACACTCCATTGCATAGAAGCATACACTTTGGAAAAAAATGTAGAAATTGGCAATCCATGGGGTGGTGAAATTATTACCATGTTAAAATGTCAATTTCCAAGACCATCTGTGTTGGAAACATGGCTAATATTTTTTATTATGAAATCATGGCTTTAAACCTTGGCCACAGGCATCTGACAAACTGAACAGAAATTCTAATGGACAGTCCAACCCTCTTAATCACCTGTCTCAGATGTGCACATTAGAACATTCCAACTGAGAAAGAGTGAGGTTTTGGGTTTTTTTGTTGTTGTTTGTTTGTGGTACGCGAGCATCTCACTGCTGTGGCCTCTCCCGTCACGAAACACAGGCTCCAGACGCACAGGCCCAGCGACCATGGCTCACGGGGCCATCCGCTCCGTGGCATGTGGGATCCTCCCGGACCGAGGCATGAACCCATGTCCCCTGCATCGGCAGGCGGACTCACAACCAGTGCGCCACCAGGGAAGCCCGAGATTTCATTTTTTAAAGCACTGAATTGGACATGTATAAGTCATAGGTAAGGTACAATAGGTTGAAGACTTTGGGAAAGACATTTCATGGGAAAAAATAATGTTTTTTTCCCAAAATTCACAGAAAAACAAATAATTTGAGAATAATTAAACACACATACATGCACACATGAACTTACACATAGTTTTGAAAACTACATCTTATTTTAAAAAACCAGGTTTGATAAGTTTGCAGGAGAGTTTATAAAGTATGTATTTTTACAGAAGCAATCAGGATAAGAATATGTGTATTTAAGATAATTAGGAGATCAGTTTCAAATAAATTCAAATTTTCCAGCAAATCTCTCTTGTACTTCAGGTGACCTTTACACTGGCAAAACAGAGAATGAGTCTGTAAGCCATTTTGGTTCTGCGGTGTGAGAGCTCTGATTTCTAAAGAAAGTATAATAAATGCACTTTTTGATGCCATTAATGTTGCATTTACATATTTATGCTAATATTTGTTTTTCATAATTACATAAAAAATATGCAGAACTGACAGTGTTTTTTAAACTAAGAATGCCATTCCCAAACTATTCTTTGTTACATATATCTATATATACATACTACAAATATATTACTAATAGCATACTATGCATATATTATATTAATATAATAGTATATAAGTATATATAAACAAATATATAAATTTATTTTTTTCTGCATATGGAAAAGCCTTGGTAATGTGACTTCCTGGACATTTAGAGGACCCACATATTTTACTCCACAATGTTCCCCATGATTCTCTAGCTTTGATATGGTTTTAAATATTACATCTCTATTTAACCTGTTCTCCTAACTACTCCTGTTCTATTATTTTTTTCTCTGTCTGCCTTTCTCTTTCAACTTCTCTGCTTCAGATTAGAGAAGCTCCTGAAAATGGATTTGAGGGCAGACCCCAAATCTAATATACAGCTCTGAACTACCTAAACCAATGTATGTTTGAAAGGACAAAAACCTACAAAGACAGTAACAAGAAAGAAAAACATGTAGGCTTGCCTTCTTTTCCCCCATTACTATATATCATATCATTGAATATACTTTACAGATGGGAAAGTGGGAGAAGCTTCTAATATTTGTAATTACTAAGAGCTTCTTTTTAACTAAAGTCATTGTAGTTTCCTTTTTGAGCAATAGATAATTATGTAACATGAGATACTCAATTTTCTGGCCTTGTATTTAACATTAAAAACAAATTTTAAAATTCTACCAAGGGAATTTTAATTACTAATTTTTTTATTGACAAAGACTTATGCATGCCATGATTCTATGGCATTTATAACACCCACATAGATTTATGAGATGAGAAAAAAATTCTTGTTAGATTTGATGAGAGGACATCTAGCTAGTGTCACAGTGCAAATCCCTCAAGCAGTGTATGTTAGTGTTTGGGGAATTTAAGGAGAACAATGTGACAGCACAAGGAGTAAGGGGAAGAGGGCTGGAAGTGATGGCAGAGGGGTAGTCTTGGGCAATGTAAAAGAGGCTTGGTAGGTCTTTGTAAGTATTTGGAATTTTAAGCATAATTGGAAGTCATGAGAAAAGTGAGAGTGAGAGAATTTTATGATCACTTTAATTAAAGATTAATTGTAGAAAAATGCCTTCAAAACATTACTTCAACATAAGATATATAAATATACATATAGATATCTATAGATATATTAAAATACATTTTCTAATATTTTTTATTCATTTCACATCTGAACATTATGTAAAATATGGAGAAAATGTGTTGACATATTAGCTTCAAGGGCAAAGGCAACCAAGCATTCTTTAAGATGAGCTACTGCTGGTCTTTTATTTTTTTTTATTTTTTTATTTTAATTTTTATTTTTGGTCTTTTAAAAGTTGCAGCATCCTATTGATACTTTGTTCTAGGGTGACATTTTAAACCTCTCTGATAAAATGTGGCTGTATATATTTCAGTTAAGATAATTAAAATTAGCTTTATTTTGATATGGTCATGCCTATAAAAAAATCAACTTTTATAAAAATAATAACACTAATATGTATTCTTGAAGAAACAGAGAATCATAGAGGTTGAAGGGATTGCCCTGGGTCTTAAGCTAGCTTGTGGAAAAACCAGACATGAGCTCTCATTTTCTTACCCCAGTGGCCAGGAGTCTTGTCATTTCATCAGCCCTCTTGAAATACTATTATTTTGAATTTCTACACAGTCCTGCCTATGGTAGACATGGGCTAAGGAGGCTCGATCAGTGGTTCTCCATCAACTAGAAGTTAGTAGTCCTCTATAGATTTACATATTTTTTATATAATTACTTTTGTTTTGTTTCTCAAATGAAAATATATTTTTTTGGTTTCATTTTTAGGTTTATTTAAATTAGCATTACATAGTCATGATCAACTATAATTGGGATTTATTAAAAATATTGAGTTATTTACACACAAATATGATTCAGTTTGAACCATCAATTTTGCCATAACAGAGTTAGTACATATTATTTTATTTACAATGACTATAGCATTGTCTTACTTATGAAATCTTAGTATGCCTCCAGCTTCTTTTTGTATTATTCTCTGGGATCCTTATATGTTAATACAAGAGAGTTTATGAACTCCTACTGTTACTATATGGTATTTAGTACATATCAAGGCTATGCAGTTTTCACTGGAAATAATTATTAGTTTCTACACTTTCCTTTGAGCTCTTTCTTTCTCTTCTCTTATTCTTCTTTGGTAATTTTATCTCTTTCACATGCACACTCTATAACTTGAATTACACAGCTATATGTGTTTTGCTGTTGCTACTTCTATTTCTAACTCCACTGTGTGGTACTCAGTCACTCTCATGCTGAATGCTACACAGAAACTTCTATAGTATATCTTAGTCTCTTTTAGTACCTCCTTGATTGGATACATAAAATTTTGACCCCCAAAAGATGGAAGAGACATTCTTTTGCATGAGGACTACAGAGGGATTCCCGAGGCAGTTGCTGGGAATTAACTCTAACCCACCATCGGGTTCCATGATCACCATGTAGTAAAGTGGAAAAGTCCATATAATTTTTATGAAAAGCTGGATGGCTAGTCCCTTTTATACTGCTCATAATTTATGTCACTATAAGAAAAATAAAACATTTATTCCTCTCAACTCAATTTCTCATCTGTAGTATAAAAATAATAATTCTTACCTCCTATGATTATTGTAAGAAGGTATCAAAATTTGATTGAATTGCTAAAGTACTCATCAGGTTGGATACTTCTCCTTTTCATTTGTTTTCTTCTTTCTTACCTTTTTCTTCTCTCCTTTATTCATCATTCCCCTTATCTTCTTTCCTCATTGTTATTCATTCCATCTTTCAGGGTTTTTAGGAGTGAATAGATTACTTAGTGAAATGAGTACCATTCATAGCCACAAACATCACTAAACCCTATGCCACAATGAAAGGTTATTGCAGAATCCTAAATATAATACCTGAGTTCTTCACACCTTCAAGGAATGAAATAAAGATTTATACCAAATGATTTTTCATCTGCCTTCATACTTATTATATTTGCAAATTTCCTCTTTGGGACAGTATATTGATATTCCTACCTATTTAATGCCTTTTCACATATTGTCTGGTAAAAAGAATTTATAGAATACAACTCTCTGGTCCTGGGAAAACATATAAAATCATGCATAGGAGAAAATGTTAATACAAACAACCATAATTTCCTGTGAAAAAATGTCCTCAGCCCACTCTTCCCAGCTCAACTCAACTCAGTATGGTCAGAGATGCCTGCTATAGGACTTACCATAACATCACATTATGAACAAATCTTAAAAAAAAAATAAATAAAAATAAAAATAAAAAGTTGTGTTCCACAGGTGTGTAGCCAAAATACAGTCTGTAGCAATCATGATAAATCAGGGTTATGGGCCGCATGGAAAACTTGATTTTTTGTTAATGAGGGAGCTTTAAAATATATATATATGGATCACCCTTTATTTCAGCTTCGATTGAGTTAGCCAAACATTTGTTTGGCTTTTTCTGTAAGATGGCTCTAGAAGTGCTCAGTCGTTTTTAACTTCATTCAAAACAATTTTGTTAGATTGTATTGTGACAGCTGTCATATCAGCATGCATTTTTAAAAAGCTTATCAAAATTGGTGATTTTTGTGTAGCCATTTTAATATTGATGATGGAAGAATAAAGCAACATTTTCAGCATATTATGCTAGATTATTTCAAGAAAGGTTAAAAAAAGGTAAAAATGCAACTGAAATGCAAAAATAAGATTTGTGCAGTGTATGGGGAAGGTGCTGTGACTGATCGAACGTGTCAAAAATGGTTTGTGAATTCTCGTGCTGGAGATTTCTCATTGGATGAGGCTCCATGGTTGGGTAGACCAGTTGAAGTTGATAGCAATCAAATCGAGACGTTAATTGAGAACAATCAACCTTATACCACGCGGGAGATAGCTGACATATGCAAAATGTCCAAATCAAGTGCTGAAAATCATTTGCACCAGCTTGGTTACATTCATCGCTTTGATGTTTGGGTTCCACATAAGTTAAGTGAAAAAAACCTTCTTGACCGTATTTCTGCCTGAGATTCTTTACTTAAACGTAATGAAAACATTCTGTTTTTAAAACAAATTGTGACAGGTAATTAAAAGTGGATACTGTACAATAATGTGGAATGGAAGAGATCTTGAGGCAAGTGAAATGAACCACCACCAACCACACCAAAGGTCAGTCTTCATCCAAAGAAGGTGATGTTGTGTATATGGTGGGGTTGGAAGGGAGTCCTCTCTTATGAGCTCCTTCTGGAAAACCAAACAGTTAATTTCAACAAGTATTGCTCCCAACTAGACCAACTGAAAGCAGCACTCGATGAAAAGCATCTGGAATTAGACAACAGAAAACGCATAATCTTCCATCAGGATAATGCAAGACCACATGCTTCTTTGATGATGGCAAAAACTGTTATAGTTTGGCTAGGAAGTTCTGATTCATCTGCTGTATTCATCAGACATTGCACCTTCGGATTTCCATTAATTTCAGTCTTTACAAGATTCTCTTAATGGAAAAAAATTTCAATTCCCTGGAAGACTGTAAAAGGCACCTGGAACAGTTCTTTGCTCAAAAAGATAAAAGTTTTGGGAAAATGGAATTATGAAGTTGCCTGAAAAATGGCAGAAGCTAGTGGAACAAAACAGTGAATACACTGTTCAAAAATTTCTTCGTGAAAATGAAAAATGTGTCTTTTAGCTTTACCTAAAAACCAAAGGAATTTTTTGGCCAACTTGTACATAAGAAGACAACAAGGGGAGACCCTGAAGACAAAGAAATAATGTGTTACTATAGTAGTTATACTGTCAGAGATAACTATTCTTTGAACCACAAAATTTCATGAAGTGGTCTCAAATGTAAATGCTGAGAGCACATTATGAGTTTTGAGGATTTCTAAAACATCTGAGAAAATACTCTGGAGAGACACTATGGAGTGGGAAGTATGTAGTTTAACAATTTGAACAAGTGAACATTCCCTGAGATTAAGACTCAGGAAGTTTCTTCAATGAAATTTTATTGTTGCTATTGTTGCTTACACCTACACTGTTTATCATATTATAAAAAGAACATCAATAAAAAAAGAGTATGAGAAATATGTAGATGAATTATTTTTCTTACTGCTGTTTTGTCATTCCTTTATTTGTTGGTGACATTACTGACTGATCAGTTTCCCTTAGTGGAAAATGAATAAAATTTTAAAAAATATCCTTACCATAATAACATGACCAAGAATGTTCCTTCATGTTTTTTTCAAATTTATTTTAATTCCCTTAATTCCCTATGTCATATGAAGTACAATGATTTCACAAAATCAGACCTTACCAATGCAGTGAAATTTGTCTCTGTGCCCCTATTGCTCATCCATCATTCTTGATACACTCAGATTTGTATTTAGACTTTGCACTTACCTCTTATTCATCATATTTAATGATGCACAAAAACATTGTGCAATAAAACTCCTCATATCTGTCATTTATCTACATCCAACTCTCATTGTTGTCTATTAGAAATTCATGTTTTAAGCTTCTCCATATCTATGTATATTTCTCCTCATTATTTACTTTTGTTTTGCCCTCATCCTATTTCCTTTGTTTATTCCTTCCTTTCTTACCCTTTGTCTAAGATCCCCATTTGGAGCTATTTTGACAAGATATCCTTTAATCACTGACATTCATTTACTGAATGCTGCATCTTTGTCACAGTAGATATTCTGCAGTTACAATTCATGACACATTCTTTGTATTAATCTTAAAGTACAGTCTTTTGAAAAGATGAGTGGTCTTCAAGCATCTTCTCCATCCTGATAAAACTTAGCTTTAAGAAGACTGCATGTGCCAATGCCAAATAAAATACTAAGTACCCACCAAACATTTTTACTATCACTCTCTCACTCCAGAAAAACCAAAGCAAACAGAAAAACTGGGCACCAAAAAAGCAGTATCAGAGAAGAGAAGGAAAATGCCAGAGATGTGCTGTTTTTTGCTGTGCTAATTACATGAACACTTTAACGCAGTACTACTTAGAAAAAAAATCCTTGGAAAAATGAAGCTGTATGTTACATCTTTCTTTACATGCAAGACTGATAATTGAGACAATTGTCCAGAAAACTAGGCCCAACAACTATTTCACTAGAAACTCGATGATAATGAGGCAAATTTATATGGAAATTGTGATTTATCCTTGCTTTTCTTATCTGAACATTTCTTTCAAATCTCTTTTTCACAGTATAGTAGTGGGCAAAACCTCAGCATGAAAGAGTCATTTTAAGTCCATTTTCAAGTAGACTGGATGAACATAGAATCAAATTTGGCTTAGGTGTCATTCTTCCTGCCCTCGAAAGGAAAGTTGCTTTGTAGTCTTTGATTTTGTGCCTCTAAGTTCTTGGTTAATATTTTGCTTCTCCAAGGAGAGAGAATTTTTAACCACAAGTAAGGGGCTTGAATTAATTTTTTTATATTTCAAAGTGCTCACCACTTTTCCTGGTTTTAATTATAATTATGTCAATTTGTTATGTTTACTCTATAATTAGAATAACTGCTCTGCATTTATTTTTAGTACAGTTAAGAGAGGAGTTGAAAAGGTGTATACTGTATGTTAATGACCCCATAAGAGCACATAGAATCAGTGTGTATTTGTTCAGTAGAATTACACACTAAGAAACCTCTCTGGAATGGAAACAAGGTAAGAAATGTGTTCCTAAACTTTAATTATGAAACCGAATATGAATATTGCATAGCATGAGAGGAAATCTGATTTACAATGTAGGTTCAGAGTATAGTGTGCTCTTCCTTACCCATATTGTGGCTCAAGTAGGCTGGTTGCCTAACATTTAAAAATCAGTGGTATCTTGAATAAGGTAGGTCTTGAGAGTATTTTGCTTCTTGGAGACAGAGGTATAGGCAGATTGTCTCATGTAATGGTCCTCAGCTTCCTTAGCACATTGGTCAGAGTATGACCCTAAGGATGAAAAAGAAATATTAAATTCATTTGCTTCTCTTTCTGCAAGATGTAGAAGACATTAAGAGTCTTCAGATATTCTAAATTGAAAAGAGAAAATATACGTCTTGAACTCACAACGGTTCTATGGGCAATTAGAGCAAGTAAATGTATGTAGGATTTGGAAATCAATTTCTTTAGGTTACATCTTGGTTCTTCTGTTGACTTAGGTGTGTGACCTTGTGTATGTTACTGTGCATTTCTGAACTTCAACATTCCAAGCTGTATAATATGGTCATGACAGAATTATAACAATAATTAAGTCAATACGTGTGAAGTTAATCACATACATTATGAAAACTGTGCAGACACATTGCTGACATATTTTAATTCTTAATTCCTATTAAAATATCTATAAATGAGATCATTAATCTCAGTCTTTAAAAACAGAATTAGTCTTGTTTACTGTAATAAAGACAAAAACTTCATTTTTGATGTTTGAACACTAACATCTTTCAAGCTCCTTCCTTCTCTTTTACCTTTTACTTCACAACTGAACAAAGTTGTGAGAAAGCTGCCTGCTCCCTCTCTTGGTGCTGGTGGAAAGTTCAAACCATGTATGACCCAGTCAAGACAGGGGACATTTACTCTTGCACCACCTCCTAACCATAAGTAAAAGCAGAGTCATCCTTTCCCAGTGATGTTTCTGGTTTCATTCCAGACCAAACTTGAGCCTTTCTCCTTGGGAATCTTTAAATGTTTACTGTGTAAATAATAAGCTTTCTTTCATACCTATTGGTGTCTATGTGTCATTCATCCCAACATTCAAATAAATTATTGGAGTGGGGATGAGGGCATGGAGGTTAGTTGGTTGCCCAACACCCAGCACTAGGTACCCAAATAAAACATGTGCTCTCTATAGCCAGCACAGTAGCTGTTTCCCCATAGTATACCTTAGGACTGAAATGCCAAACTATCTTGGTTTTTTCCTGTTTTAAAATAGTTTTTTTCAGGGTGCTCAAGAGGGATTGATATAGAAATAGAAATTAGAAATACCTTGTTATTCTTACTCCAAAGGGAGGTGCTAGAAAAGTTGCTAACTGAATATTCCTCACCTACTAGGACTTTGGTAGTACCTACACATTGATGATTCAGAAATGGGAACTGGCTATGTTACAGCAGACTGATAATTATGCTAGGCTAAATGTTATGATTGCCATGAAGAAAATAATGGTGAACAAGACTAAGGCTCTACACTTTCACGTTCCATATGGTCTAGTAGGGTAGATAGAAAAATAAATGGTTAAAATAATGGATGATATATGCTATACTAGGTTTATTATGGTATGCCTTGAGAAATCATATCAGGGGAATCTCACATAGTCTGGAAATAATGAGTAGATTAAGAAAAGGTGTAGACTACAATTAGGTGATAAAGTTAGAAGCAGTGGGATAGACTACTCCAAAAAGGGAAACGAACTTTGCAAATTCCTTGAGGCAATGAAGGGCATAGAATATCCATATGTCCAGACTTAGGACAATCTAAATTTCCAGCTGTTATAGTGATGTGATTATTAATTATGCTCTCATAAGTGTGTCTTGGATCTGGCAAAAAATATAAATATAGTTAGCCAAACCAGATGAATTGAAAAATAAAGTAGTTTAGTATGAACTTAACCTTAGACATAATTTTTTCTTCTAACCATACTATTTGCTATTCTTTTAAACCTAGAATAAAGCAAATCAAAAAAATGTTCTGGTCAAATAAGAGTCATGATTGCAAATAAAATTTAGTATACATCCAACAAGCTTCTCTTAATCATAAATAACTTCTTCTTATTTCTTCAGAATGAACAACTCACCTCTTTTAGTACTAGTGTTTTCCTCTTCTCCTTTCACATCTCTTTCATTAAATAAGGTTATTCTGTGATATGGCCCTTATAAATTTTATCAAAAAGAATTTTTTTATAATATTTCTAACTCACTGCTAAAAAGAAAGAAAGAAAAAGAAAGAAAGAGAAGGAAAGAAAGAAAGAAAAAGACAGAAAAGGAAGGAAGAAAGGAAGGAAGGAAGGGAAAAACAAAGAAAGATAACCACAAAGGCTGTTACGGTATTTCACTGTATGCCTGTTGACTGAGGAGATAACTTAAAAGTTTGTCTTTTATTTCTACATCTCTAATGAAGGAGGGAAGGATCTCGAGAAATTCATTTCTGCCTTACACTCTTAGCTTGTTCTATTTTATTATGACCAAAGCAGGAGCGAGCTGTTTCTTGAGATAAACGTCAGTTTAGAGAAAATTCAGGAATGAGGAAAATGCTGTATGTTCCCATGAAAAAATAAGTCAGGTTTATATCTGATCTTTTGGCCTAAGTTAATGTTTAATCAGAGATGTTATATAAAGTTCATTTATTTATTTATTTATTTATTTATTTTTTATTTTTTTTTTTTTGCGGTATGCGGGCCTCTCACTGTTGTGGCCTCTCCCGTTGCGGAGCACAGGCTCCGGACGCACAGGCCCAGCGGCCATGGCTCACGGGCTCAGCCGCGCCGCGGCATGTGGGATCCTCCCGGACCAGGGCACGAACCCGTGTCCCCTGCATCGGCAGGCGGACTCTCAACCACTGCGCCACCAGGGAAGCCCTAAAGTTCATTTATTAACATATCTAAACTAGGTAATATATTTCAAACAGTATATAAATGGACTGATAAAACACATGTAGCAACACTTAATGTCTCAGAGATTATATGTATGCTTTAGCCTGTAAAACTGGATGAGAAAAACTGTGCTTATTAAATATACCTGTATGCGATTTAAAACCCTTTTAGGAATCATTAGAATATAAAGGTGAAATGAATAACCAATTCTGTCAAAATGATTTGACATTAGCATCTACAGTGATACTAATAAGAAAAGAGGATTAGAAAGACATTAGAAAACTAACTCACAAAGAGCATAATGAAAAGCTATTTGAATATCAGTCATTTTTTCATGTTTATGTTCCATGGATGAATATAGATATGATTGAATGTGATTGATGGAATTTACAAAATGTAGAGATTTTAAGAACCAAATATTTGTCTGGATGTGTTTAGAAGCATGTAAAAAGGAACCCAGGTGGTCAGAGAATAGCATGATATGGACAGCTATATAAGAAATAAATGAATGAAATGATATTTTCATGTTCAAAAGCAAATATTGTTAGGGTAAAACATTTAGGAGATAAGAAAATTAAATGAGTGGAATACTTATTATATGCTATACATCTTAAATAAATTCATTTCATTTAGCAATCTTACAAGTTGAGCTGAATATCTCACAATGGTAGTTTTGCCTAATATGTCCCATTGGTGTTTTATTTGCCAGGAAGAATATTTTAACAAAATTTTGGAATTTAAATTCCTTTGGGTGGGGCATTTGCTCTCCAGTTTTATTACAGACAGACCCCTCTTTTCACACTTTTGGCCCTCCCCCGCTTAGCCCCCAAAGACCTTCACTGTGGTAAGAATTAGTACCTTGATATAAGAGGAACAGAAGCTGAGGCTCAGAGAATTAAAATATCTTTCTTAAATTTAAACAGCTAACACCAGGCATAAAAGGAATGCAGGCAAAAATTCAAGGACCTTCTACGTTCAGTGTTTTTTTCCCTATATTTTCATCTTTACTTCCATGGTAGGAAGTATTATGGCTCTCAAAAATGCTCACCTCCTAATCCCTAGAATGAGTGAACATGTTACTTTGGCAGAAAGAAGGCAGGTTGCAGATGGAATTAAGTTGTTAATCAACTGACCTTAAAATAAGGTGAGGATCCTGTATTATTCAAGTGGTCCAATTGAGTTGCAAGAGTCCTTAAAAGTGGAGAACCCTTCTTACTGGGTCAGAGAGATGAGATAGAAAAAGAAAGAGAGATCCAGTGTGAAAGGAATCAGACCTGCACTTGCTGGTGTTGAAGATGGAGGGAGACACCATGAGACAAGGAATGTGGGTGGCCTCTAGAAGTGGGAAGCAGTTGACAGAAAGAAACAAAGATTTCAGTCCTACAGTCCCAAAGAACTGAATGTTGCCAACAACCCAAGCCATCAGAAAATTGATTCTCCCCAGAGAACCTCCAAAAAGGAACAGAGGCCCACTAATACCTTGGTTTTAGCATCGTGAGACCTGGGTTGGGCTTTTTACCTACAGAATTATAAGATTTTTTTTTTTTTTGGTTTAAAATGCTAAATTTGTGGTAATTTGTTACGGCAATACAAAACTAATATAAGCACAAAGGGAAAGGATTATGAATCTGATTTCAGGACATCAGTTAGACCAAGACTGAAAGTGGGTGGTGCCATTGTCTTAAAATCTTAAAACAGGCTCTTTTTCTCACTCTTTCTATGCCTGGGATGGGGAGGGGGTGTTGGGGGCTGTCTGGGAGGTATAGCACAAGATCCTTCCTGTGGCTGCTTTGCTCTTTCTCTCACTTAGTTGGACCCGGGACTACTCCAGCTATGGCTGCAACCTGAGGGAAAGTGCACTCATGTGGACAAGTAAACTCTGTTCTCTCTCTTTTTGATAATGGGATGCTTGTGCTTGCCGGGCTTTCACTTGGATGGGTAGTTGGAGGGGTACAAAATTAGGTTCCCTGAAATTATCTAGATTTTACTACATAACATTTGTAAATAATGACATGCCTAGCTACCAAAGTCTTCTGCTTGTGGTTTTGGGGCCAAAACTAACAATACAATTTATTACTACTAAAAAAGGACTAATAATAAAATTTTATTTTTTTCCATCTGAAATTGTTTTATTGTGTTCAACTTAGCTATAAAACTTTGTGGTTGTCTTGGCTGATGCAGATTTTGAATACTTCTGGGTTCCCTGACCCTTATCTTAATTTCTAACAGATTTGTACATCGGTGTCTGGATGCTCTCATCCTGTGTTTGTTTCACAATACAATTCCTCCTAGCCCACTACGTGATCCTCCATGTAAAACTTACAAGTTGGATAATTGCTACTCACAGCTCAGTGCTCTGATATAGGGGAGCTTCTAGAGTCATAGAACATAGGGCATAAAAGCAGATTTATTTCGAATGTTTACTGACATGGTGAGAACACTTGTTAGCATTTAACAAGAAAACAACTAAATCACACCTCTTAATAATACATCCTGATTTATTTTATAGTAATTATCTCAAAGCAAGTACAATTTTCTAATAATAAAAAAGCAATTGATGATTTAACCTTAATATAATCTCATTTTAAGTGATTTCATTGCTATAGGCAAAACTTCTGCTACAGTGAACATGTGAAGATAAAGGAAATCTGGCAAAGACATGGTGCCACTTTTCCAATTGTTTAGGACATGAAATTCTGCATTAGAAAGGAAAAGGCATTCCCTTTAGGTGGGCTATATTTCTGGGAGGGCCTAGTTCCAGTTACCTGAAAGGTGGGCTATATGGTCAAGTCCTTGGGAAGAAGGTGATGGTGTTTGTCTCCAGATGAACTATTATTTGTGCCTGAAGGTTCAGTAGACTTTCTAAAGACTCTTGTATTTCTAGTCTCCATTTAAAAATATACTAACTAAAATAGAATTTCATTTGGTTCAGTACAATTACCCCCTCCAAATGCCACTGAATCCACAGATGCATTTGAGGCTAACACTGAGATCCTCCATTTATTAAGGGGATAACTCAAGTGGACTCTCCTAACCCAGTGGCTCGTTGTGTCAGTCAACTCTGAGCTAGAGAATTATGATTTTGAATTTGTTTGTTTGTTTATTTTTATTTTTGGCTGCATCAGGTCTTCTTTGTGGCATGCAGGATCTTCGCTGCAGCATGTTGGATTTTTGTTGTTGTTGTTGTTGCATCTCATGGGTTTCTCTCTAGTTGTGGCGTGTGTGTTTTCTCTCTCTAGTTTTGGGATGCAGGCTCCAGAGCATATGTGCTCTGTAGTTTGTGGCATGCGGTCTCTCTAGTTGAGGTATGAGGGCTCAGTAGTTGTGGTATGCAGGCTTAGTTGCCCCGCGTCATGTGGGATCTTAGTTCCCCGACCAGGGATCGAACTGGAGTCCCGTGCATTGGAAGGTGGATTCTTTACCACTGAACCACCAGGGAAGTCCCTTGAATTTTTACTATCACGTTTTGTAATAAACTAATTCAGGAGTACTTACGTGTACTGAGTTCCCACTATGTGCCATGGACTAGAACTTTTTTACATCTATTGCCTTTCTAATTCTTTTTACCAGTCCAGTAGTTAGACACTTTCATTCCCATTTTCAGAGGAAGGACACTGAGATACAGTGAGATTACGAGACAACTTTCAAAATCATTTAGAAAGTTAAGTAGCAGTCTGAGTTTTAAATCCAAGAATGCCTGTCACTTAACTCCATTTTTTAAGTGATCTATAGTGTCCAACATGCAAAATTCTAAAGGAAAGGGGTAGAGTCATAATACTGGCAAACAAATAAATCTCTCTAATCAGAACTGTGTCTAGTTTTTTCCTTTTAATTTCTCTATTTTTAGTCTTCTGCAGATACCCTTCTCAATTGGAGATGGAGATAATCTCCTGTGGGGAATTATCTAAAGAAAATATCCAGAAAAAAGTATTTCAGAGAACTTAAATTGATCATTAAAACACCACCATGATTGTTTCCAAGTTTTGAGGGAAACTTTCTCTCCACTTAGACCAGCTGAGCTGGCCCTGCTCTGTGTTTCCCCCATGGAAAATGGACTATATGATTATTATCTATCTATCCACCAGTCTTTCTCCATGAGATTATGAGATAGTTGGGGGCAGGCACTACGTGTTTCTTAACATCATAAGGAATATTAAGTGCTCAAAAATATGTTTTAGAAGGTGAAATTAATTTCAGTGATGCAAGGCCCTCACCCAATACAAACCCACTTCTAGGATGTCAGAGAGCTAAATATTTCTCAGCAATAAAGGACCCCAAAGACTTAATACCAAACCCGTGAAATATAATGGATCTTCTTTATTTTTTTCCCATTTTCTATTTCCAAGATAATGTCCTATTTAATTGGTCTCTGCATTTCAAGTATATTCCTAGGCATGATGTTTAAAGAGAAATAGGAGTTTTCAAAAGCTTATTCTTATCAGTACATTAAGGTAGTGTTCACATCCTCTGTCATATTTTTTTTCTGATGCTTTCAACAATGCCATACCCATAGATATATTTTTCTTTCACTTCCCTTCTTCTATTAAGCAGCTCCTACTCCTACCAAGAAATAAAACTCTGCATCTCTGCCTCTCTCTCCACCTCCCTCTGTCTCTTTCTCTCCCCTCCCTTTCTGCCTGCCTCTCTGTCTCTGCCTCTTACTCTTCTTCTCACTGACGTGCACACACACACACACACACACACACACACACACACACACAGTGCTTTCCTTGTTTATTCCCTGGTAAGTGTGGCCATGTCTACAATGGCAAAAAATTATGTAAGATAAACTGGGTTATCTGGGATTGAAATTTGTGATGAAAAAATTGGTGAGTATAGGAGAAAGACACTTAAGGAAGAGCAGCAAAGGGGTAGAGCAAAGGGAAAGACTAAATCTAGGGTCTCTAAAAAACCATGAGTCTAGAAAAACCAAATTTAGCTATAAAGTGAATTGTTTTCCATACTTTTATTTCCTAAGATCATGAAAATATATGTGATACATATCCTATCTAAACTGTTTTTTTCCAAATTAACCACTATTATTGTACACCTGCTTTATATGATACTGATATTGATTTTGTTCTAGTTAATTTTACATAGACATTACACCTGTCTCTCTCTGAAGGTAATATTTATTACAGCCACTGAAAGGCATAATTTGATAGAAAACATAAACAGTGTAAATAATTAGCTGATTTACAACTTGCTTTAGATAATGTCTTCAATTATTAAAATAATTAGTGAAACTGAATTCAAGATAAAAACCTTAGCTTAATTTGAACTTGTCCTTGAAGCTACTGTCTGACCCATTTGACACATTACCTATTGAAATATTCATAAGAAAAGAGAAATTTTAAGCTTTGTGTTTAAGGTGACTTATTTTTTAGTTGACGTTAATTTTTAAAATTTCCCTTCTTTTTTATATTCCTTTCCCTAGATAAAAACATCTTGAACATATCAATACAAATTAATTCACTTTATTTGAGAATGTATGCTCCTTTAACAACAGACTTGCAAGACCTCAGTGTATCTCTGCTTTTTGGACTCCTCTTCAAGTAGTGTCTAATTCATTTTCTTTCTTTTCTGTTATTCAAAAAATATGTAAACATTAAAATATAGCCATTTCCTATTAGGTAATGCAGTTTTCTTTAAAATAATAATACTCCCCTTAAGACAAAAGATTATGAACATTAAAGAAAATATGATTACAATGGAAATGTTGTCCAAATTGCCACTTTTTCTCAAAATAAGCTTTGACCATTAATTTGAGCTTCTGTATAATAGGGATGCTTACTGATTTATGATATAAGTATGCACATTAGTAGTAGGACTATTTCTCGCTATTATAAAAGACAATTTAACACAATTTTATGGGCCCAAAGGAAAGGAGAACAAAAATGTTCTATATTTCCTATAAGTAAACATAATCATGTTCTTCTGTAAGAAAATTTCTTAGAATCTGTGTGCCTATGTAATCATCAGAAACTTGCTTATTATATACCAAGATGTCATGCAGGGAAAATGTAAGTACAGAATACTTCCTACCATGACACTGCTTAAAACGTGTAAGTTTGGGAATATGGACTTGGAACAAGCCTCTACAGCTACCTGTTCTATCTTATTTACACTTACATATTTCATTCTAGCTTATTTTTTCAAACAAAATCAAGCATGTTTTTACCACAAAATGAAAGAAAATGGAGAACAAGTCTTTTGTTTCCCTCATATGAACTCCTACTTCCCTACTTGCAATGGCTCATAACCTCAAGGAGGCTTAGGTTTCTGTATCCTTAATGGAATGGTAGAGTTCTTGTATATCAATTTTGGCTACCTTGGCTCCTCTGAAAATCTTGTATCCAAACTCTTGACATCCTTTGGTTCCAGACGGACCACAATTTCCCTAGTAACAGTCATAGCAGAAAAACACAACATGAGTTCCTATAGCCCATGGTCTCCTACTCCACAAGGAAACTGGAATTCACCAAGGGAAGTCCATAGCATTCCCAGAGTAAATAAAGTTTGACCTACAAATTGTAAGTTACTATAAATGACATGTATTGTTCTTCCTTCCTGCTAAAATTGTATTTCATGTCACTGTCATTTTTTTAAGCAATAAAATTAAGTTAGACAAGAAGTCTTATCTCACCACTTTGGTAATGGAGACTACATCTCTTTGTTCAACAACCTTGTAGGAATCCTGATATTCGTATTAATATTAAACCCTGTGATCTCTCATAGGAAGATAAATTACCCTGCAAAGGATCTCTTTCTTCTACTCGATATAGTAATCTGAACCCAACAAAGACCCAATGAGAGAGTTAAGACTGTTTTCCAAGTAGAGGTCTCAGGATCAAGTTTAACCAAGACTCTTAACAGCTTTTCATACAAAATATTTATCTTTCTAAAATTTTTGTGGATTTCATCCAGCAACACCTATAGGTAAACTGGAATACATTCTGACATGCTGCAAATGTAAAAGAATTTTAAATTTAGGTCAATTTAACACTTTTATTAGGTGACTTCTGTGCTTCAGTTTCCATGCCAGTAGCAGTGTTTAAATAGCTGTGTAGGACACAATCCCATACTCCTCAACCCCATCTGACAGGGTAGATATGTAAATAAATTATATTACAGAGAGATAATGACAGTGGCACTAAATGTATCATGGAATCTATTTCTTTAATTCAACCTGGAGTTATTAAGTGCAAAATTTACATCCAGTAAATTGAATTAGAACACACCTTATTTATTGTTCAATACTCACCGATTATAGGGTGAACAAAACCCTGCTGCTTTTAGTAAGAATAGTATTTTACTTACCATGAAACTCCTTTAAAGAATCTACCTAGCCAAGGCAAACACACACTTAGAACTGTTCACAGAAATTCCCTGGCCCTGTTCCCAATTCTTCTGTATCTTTCACCATTGGCTCTATTTGTCTGTTTTAATAATTTGGACATGCTGTTCTGACTTGACTCTTGGCCCATAGTCTAATGAATATTTTGGTTGTTGTCGTTCTTTGTTCTCTGCATTACAGGTGCGGATATAAACTCTTCCTTCCTTTCCCCATGGATACTACAAAGTCCACGGGAAGGAGCAGTACTCTCAGTGGTGTGTTGGTATATATTAAACATCTGACTTTTTAAACATTTACTCTGGGAAAGTAAAACAAATAAATAAACAGATCAGAGTTAGAGTATTTGCTGATTTCCATGGTGTAAAACTCTGACTTTGACTGATATCAAGCCATCAGGATGATGTCACTGAACACAGTGTTGAGAAGTTCTCAATTCAGGAAAAAGAAAAAGCTGACTCTAACACATCACTGAATATTTCCTTTGTAATACAATTTTGATATGGTCCTTAAGTATAAGTGTCAAGTACATAAATGAAGACTAAGAATTTGTGACACTTGGTAGTGAAAATTAAAAAGAGATAAACTACAAAGGGAAGAAACAAAGTTAAGACACAGAAAAGGAACAGCCATTCCTGGGCAATGTAGAAATGGTAGAATTCAGAATCAAATACATCAGACACTGTTCTGATTTCACCAGAGTGAAATTGTTCCTCTCTTTCACATAAACTTTGCTTAACATATGTAACATTTAATGTGAACATTATAGCCATTCACAAATATCTTTTTTTTTTTTTTTTTTTCATCAGAGCATCCATCAAAGAAGGATGCTACTTCTAGGCTTTCCTGAGTTTAACTGTGGCTATGTATCATTCTTAGGCCAAACAATGCAAACAGAAATGACATGTAGGAAGTATCCATTAA